>NW_007377612.1:0-193670 GCF_000475195.1 Diaphorina citri | reverse complement strand
AAAAAAATAAATCCCTTTTAGCATTTTTCACATCCCCACATAGAAAAATAAAATGTCATTTTCAAGGAAGTACGTAGGGATGCATATTTTCGTGTGTGGGTTTGAAAATCACTAGATATAGGTGGTACCTACATATAGGTACATAATATATTATTCTATTGTTTTAGAATTTAGAAGATGACTGAATAAGTAACAGCATCCTCCAGAAAAGAAGAACTCGTTTGAAACGAAAACCAATTTCATCCTCCCTTCTCTTTTACAAGTCTTTTATACACTTCATTTCGTCCGTCTTATTTCAACTTGTAGGCTGTAGCTATAATTAAGTATCTACGTTTGTTCAACAACTTTTCTTTTCTAATCAATCTAAAACGGAAAATAAAATAAACAGCTTCTGGTGAAGATGTTTCCTCACCTGTCGAGGCATTTTAAAATTTGATTACAGGGGTTCGTCATAGCGTATACGAGTGACTACATACCTCGGATTGTGTACAAATATTTGTACTCCAACTCGACAAGCCTGGTGGGATACATCGACTCTTCCTTATCTTGTGAGTATTTCTTCAAGATTAGGATCTTTTATATCTGTGTCCGCGCATAGTCGACGCCGTATTTTCATAACGTAACATATAAATTTCCCTCTTATAAATATATTGAGAGCTCAATTTCGCTGAGAGCTATGCTAATGAAAACTTGCGATTCGGGTTACCGGAACATTAAATTTCTAGCAAATGTAAATGAGCAGATATATTTCTTTAGCTCTTAATGTTCATTATTATAAGTACCTCATCTTTCTTGATGCAATATCTTCCTTTATTAAACTAAAGAGCAATCATGTGATACCTGTACCTATTATTTTCATCCTTTAATTCAACGGATGGATGCATTTTTTCAACTTTACTTTATTTATATCTACCGATATTAAAGATATTGTAGGAAAGTATTTCCTACTACTTACTTTTACAATTTTTTACTTTCTAATACTCACTTTTTACTTTCCTTTTTTCAGTGCTGTTGTTAACTGGTGGCGGAAAAGATCTCAAATTTCTCACACCAAGGACAAAACTAGAAGATTTACCAGATGGGAACAGGACTACCAACTTCAAGATCCTGGGAGATTGGCATTGTTTGAAGAGTACTTGGAAATGGGTAAGTACCCAAAGGTTTAACTGGTAATTCCGGATTAAAAGTACATTTTAGGTACCTAGAGCAGCATCTGTGCTTTTTATGGTGAGTTGAATTGCATGGACAAGCTACTCGTATAACAAACTACTCTTAGTAAACTAGTAAATAAGCAAGAAATATTTTATAAATTTAATGACGACTTCAACAAATGCTTATTTGAAAAAACACCTACACACAATTTCGAATGTTTTCCTCTCATTTATCCTTCACTTGACGAGATCAAGGAAGAAAAATCCTGCCGTATTTTTTACTCTTGAAATCTGCACCCTTTTCAATATTCAATTTCAGGGACCTTTAACGTTTGCAACTTCCATTGTGACTCGTGTTCAAAAATTAACTTTTGCCTCTCTTCTCTTTGACAAAAGCGAAATTTTTTGCTCCTAAAAAATTAACAAAGTTCCCTTGGAAAGATCAAGGAAGAAAAATCCTGCCGTATTTTTTACTCTTGAAATCTGCACCCTTTTCAATATTCAATTTCAGGGACCTTTAACGTTTGAAACTTCCATTGTGAGTCGTGTTCAAAAATTAACTTTTGCCTCTCTTCTCTTGACAAAAGCGAAATTTTTTGCTCCTAAAAAATTAACAAAGTTCCCTTGGAAAAAAAACTACGAAGTTTTATATCTCAAAGCACAGTTTGGTACTGTAGGTAAAAAAGAACACTTTTTTCTATGACATGAAAAAAACAACAAAAGTTTGGTACGAGTATTATGTTCTAGACAGTCTAGAATATTGCACTTTCTGCAAATGAAGAGTGTAAAAGTTGTTAGAGAACGTTCTGCTTGTGATAATGCATTTTAAAGTTTCTAAGGTCGTTAGTACTTAGGAAGATAAGAACAGGTGAAATTGTGTTATTGTTTAACTAAACCAGAATCAAGACGATCATACAAAATTGAATGGTTTTAGCTCTAATAAAGCAGACTGACCCTTGTAGATGATTTCCCATTAAAGTTTGAATATTTAACATCATTGAACAAAAGCAAACCGAAAGCCGAGATAGAACTTTACGAGTGACATTTTCGTTATCAATGAAAAGTTAATCCCTGTTATATTTCCTGTCAAATTTATGGATTAAAACCCCTTTATCAATTGTTCAAAAACAGATAATACCTTCTCTTAAAACGGACATATTTTGATCCCGCAATCTTGAATAAATAATTTGACACTCTTAGTTTCGTTTGGAATAATAATATTTTATGATATCGTTGTTGAATCGACTTTTCTTAAGCTTTTCCGAGAGCAAGAAGAAAGAAGCAGGAGAAATGTAAAAGTTAACAATATTTACTAATGTACACGCGAAATATTGTATACTCAGTGTTTTGGTATTGGTTACACAAAATATATAGTTACCTAATATCCGTAGGTATTATTCGACTACATATGTACGTTCAATGAGCTGTTCTCAGCATTTTATCGACATTTCAGCGAGCAAATATAAGTTAATCCAAATGACACAGATGTTGTATTCAAAATTTTACAATTTTCAAAGAAAATCATGAACCAGAGGGGAGTGATTGTGTTGAGGAATAATTTTATTTAGGAGATTGTCGATTTGGAATGCAACATAAAGTAACCAATTTGTTTTTTGGTACATATCTGAAAGAAGAAGATAAACCAATCAATACATAATTATAAAATAAAAAAGTAAAGAGAATAGAAGGATGCATAATGGCTTGATGACACTCGAATTCGGTAGGTACATGTAGTAGGTACCTAATAAAAAAATTGACGAAAAAAAAGATAAAAAAAATCTCACGACAAAAAGTGTCATTAAAATCATTATCAAACCATTTTAAATTTTGGAAAAAATTCTCATCTCAAACATAACGATTCGTATTCCTTTAATCCGGGCCTGAGATGGGAAAATATTATATTCCCCAATGGCAGTTGTGATGTTTTTCTCTTATTTACAAAATCCTCACCGGGACTGTATACAGATTCACCTTCTACTTGAGTAAAACCTGGAGAGCGATAAACTGGGATTACAAGGGACCCACCACAGGGTCAGATTGAAAGTAATCACAGTCAAGTCTGACATGGGGAATCAACCAGACACCGAAATAGGGAAAAAATTGTATGTCCGCCTAGAAACTAATTTAGATATGCAATGTGCAACACAATCAAGATATGTATTTTGGTACATAGGTAGGTAGGTACGTAAGTAGAGAAACTATTTAATGAATTAGGTAATGATCATTAGTAGGTAGATAATAATACCCAATAGATAAATGAGATTCTCTCCTTCCCCTACCGTTGAACAAGGATTTACAAAGGAAAAAGAAGATATTGGGAACAAGTTTTCTTTCATTGTGATATGAGAGAAAGACTAAAGGTATGTTTAAATTGTAATAATATTCACCAATTGCTTTCTTAACTACAGTAGTAGGTATTATCCACTACTCCACCCCCCCATTTTCTCAGGCTTTTAGTTTTTTCTTCCACTCCTATTTGATTAGAATCTTGCTTTCACAATTGAGTATCATGCAATAAAATAGATCTTGCCAACTTCAAGCAAAACGAAATCTAATTAATCAAAGCGTTTGATCTTTCTACATTTCTATTTGAAAGGGATGAACCACCTTTTTTTTATTAAATTTGTTTCATGCTTTTGTTCTATGCAAGTATGCTTTGCCTAGGCAGTGTATAACATCCCATAAAAGTAAAAAGAAAAAAAAAGGTCTTACATTGTCGCTTTTTATTGGATTTTTTTTGTATTATTTACTCTGTATTATCCCCCAACTGTGAAGAGTAAAAGTTATTGTGTTCTTCTTTTCAAGATGAATCTTCACAAAGTTACGTCAGAATCTATCAATATATGTATTATTTACTGTATCAAATTTAAAAAAAAAATTGAGGTTGAATCTTATTGAAAAAGCCTCCCAGAGAAAATGGATATCAGTTACCTACGTATCTTTTTTTAATCAAGGTGTTTTTTCCCGTACAGTTCAAATCAACCATTCTTCCTGGATGTTTTCTGGCTCTTTTTGGTTATGCATTATTTTTTATGGGAGATTGGCATTGTTTGAAGAGTACTTGGAAATGGGTAAGTACCCAAAGGTTTAACTGGTAATTCCGGATTAAAAGTACATTTTATGTACCCAGATATGTAGTAGGTATACATAATAGGTAGGTTGCAAGAGTGACTTATGTTGATATTCATAGCGCTTCTATTCGTGTTCTTGAATTTGGTTGGAGCATAGCTAGGTAATAGGTAAAAAAGTTTTTGACTCAAAACTTCTGTTTGCAAATTAACTTTGAGATTTTAGATGTTCAAATTTCGTTTTCCCCA
Organism: Diaphorina citri; assembly: GCF_000475195.1. Lineage (NCBI taxonomy): Eukaryota > Metazoa > Arthropoda > Insecta > Hemiptera > Psyllidae > Diaphorina > Diaphorina citri. The sequence goes on along the minus strand of NW_007377612.1, from coordinate 189,202 downwards.
TCTTCTTGGAGTGACTTATGTTGATATTCATAGCGCTTCTATTCGTGTTCTTGAATTTGGTTGGAGCATAGCTAGGTAATAGGTAAAAAAGTTTTTTTTTTTAACTCAAAACTTCTGTTTGCAAATTAACTTTGAGATTTTAGATGTTCAAATTTCGTTTTCCCCATCTTCTTTTTGTTGGCAAAATAAAACCACTGTAACGTACAGAAAAAAATGAGCACAGCGCGCAACGATGTTCTTGCATTTAATTATTTTTCAACGTTGCTAAAGTTTTATAATTTATGTGAAAGGAAATTTGAATTTTTTGCTTGGAAAAAATTCAAAAACAAAAGTTCACAATGTCACAATAATTACATTATGAAAGTTAGTTACTGTATTGTTTTCCTACTTACAAATCACATTTAAAGTATTGCATCTTTACTTAGTTTCCACGTTTTTGACTGACGATGTTCTTGCATTTAATTATTTTTCAACGTTGCTAAAGTTTTATAATTTATGTGAAAGGAAATTTGAATTTTTTGCTTGGAAAAAAATTCAAAAACAAAAGTTCACAATGTCACAATAATTACATTATGAAAGTTAGTTACTGTATTGTTTTCCTACTTACAAATCAGATTTAAAGTATTGCATCTGTACTTAGTAGTTAACCCCTCCACGTTTTTGAGCCCGTAGAATATACGTAATTTTTCACTGGAAGACTAAATCACGAAAATAAATACCTACTCAGTTTACCTTACGGTAGGAACACAATCCTGTAATAATTCTGAGCTTGAAGGTAAAAGCTTAAACTGGAGCTTAAGAAGCAGTAATATGCTTGGAAAAAGTATGCCACCACCCACGTCGAAAGACTCCAAGTAATGCTCTTCAACCTTAACATCCTCATTAAATTTTCTAATCCTAAACGAATACGGATAATGCGTCTTTACTGAATCTTATGTTCTTATGTGAAGGTAAATTTAAAATTTCAAGTTTATACTCCTTACTCTCTACAAGCTTTGATATTTGACATCACTTCAAAGGAATATGAGATGAATACCTATAAACTTGAATATTAAACTAAGAAATTTTAAAATTCCACTTCAAAAGTTCAAACTCCTTCTAACTTTGCTTAACTACTGGATATTCAACATCAGTAGAGGCTTTATGCAAAAACAATATTTGCGGTACTTCAGTACGGTTATTTGACGAGCTAGTAGAACGAATTCAACTTTTCATAATTAAATTACGAAACGAGAGTGCATCAATTGTCATCTAGGTATTTGCAAATTTTCCCATGTTTGATTTTGGTAAAAAGCGAAGTCATTAGGGATTTGAAAACCAAATTTTGATAAGCGAAATAAACGGATTTGCATTAAACTGCACAGTTTGAATTCATCTTTTCGAAGGTGGTTAAAATTCTATGAATAATGATTATGGGAAATAACGCTAGAAAGAGAATTTAGAACTTTTCTCTATAGCTCTATCAAGTTGGCTTTTCTTAGAGTCTAAAAATGATGAATTGAAATATTTCCAATTGGTTAAACTAACGATTAATCTTCAGCCAGACTTGTATAAGTTGATAGACCCTTTTACTTATTTTAAATACCCAAAGGTAATCATTTAAAATTGATGCGGGAATTGGGCCTCGTAATAAAAGCACATCCACTAACCATCATTCCATGTTGTGTGCTCTCTTACCAGAGTCATTCACGAGGGGTTTTGATACAATGTAACACAAAACATACCATTTTTTCCATATTCATGCAATATGAAAACACATTTTTTTATAGCTACTTCTTCACAATAAAACTATGTATTATTTTCCAATTGATTTTTTTCTTTTTTTTTCCAAATGGTGCATTATAACATGATACCTATTATTTGCTACAGTTTTGCGAAAACAAAAGGCGAAAATAAGGTTGAAATTCGATAAGAGTACCTACATACATAACTCGTACATACTACCTAACGGAATATTTGATATATTACTTAGCTTCAGGCAAAAAATAAATAACAAGCTGGGCCCGCCCCTCCGGAAGTTTTTAGCCCGTAGTTTATTCGACCGTGGTTAATAAAAATCAGTACTTATGTACCTACGTAATTTGTTTAATATTCAGTTTATTATTATTATTGATTTGATTTTTGATTTCACTTTCATGTAATGATTTAAAACCAAGACTAGAGCCCGTTCTCCCTTTATTCCCAATATAATGATTAAGTCACCCATCCATTTATTGGCCTTGCTCGGCGTAGCTTAACACAGGTGACGCTAAAACCGGTCTTAAAATAACGAATGAAGTGTTATCTAAAACTAAAGGAAGGACGGGCTAAGTAAAGGAAGGACGGGCTAAAAAACAAGAGGAAGGGGAAGAAAAAGCAGAAGAAGAGTAGGAGAAGATGATGAATACGAAGAGGAAGAGGGGAATGAAGAAGGAAGAAGAGGAGAGCAAGAAGAAAGAAGCAGGAGAAATGTAAAAGTTAACAATATTTACTAATGTACACGCGAAATATTGTATACTCAGTGTTTTGGTGTTGGTTACACAAAATATAGTTACATAATATCCGTAGGTATTATTCGACTACATACGTTCAATGAGCTGTTCTCAGCATTTTATCAATTCAATATCATATTTAACTTCATAGGGTAGCTACATGGTTAGGTACTGGTATGCTTTTTTTATTATTGAACATCATTTTTTCTTATTGGAAAAAAATTGAGTACTTTATCAGGTGAGAAATAAAACCAGTCTACACTAATGCATCAAAAGGTTCTAAAATATCATCATCAAAATTATATCGGACTACATTTCTGAAAAGGTGGGTTGTTACAATTCTCCTCTATGTACATATGTGGCCCGCGAAGTACCTCCCAATGTAGCATGTGGCCCGGATACATGGAAGTTGGAAACCCCTGTGCTAGGATAAGGATAAGACTAAGAGGTCCCGTTGTCGAATGGATTTTAACTCAATTCTTTACTTATTACTCTCCCTCTCTCCTGATCCTCATACTTCTTCCCATTCGCGTTCTTTTCTTTCTCCCGCTCCTTTATCTTCACTTCCCTGTTTCTCCTCCTCCTTCTTCTTCTTCTCTTCTTCCTTTTTCTTCTTTTTGTTCCTCTGTGTTCCTCTTTGTATTCTTCTTCCGTACTCATTTGTCTTACAACTTTATTTTCTCCTCCTCCCTATTCTCCTCTATGTACATATGTGGCCCGCGAAGTACCTCCCAATGTAGCATGTGGCCCGCATACACATGGAAGTTGGAAACCCCTGTGCTAGGATAAGGATAAGACTAAGAGGTCCCGTTGTCTAATGGATTTTAACTCAATTCTTTACTTATTACTCTCCCTCTCTCCTGATCCTCATACTTCTTCCCATTCGCGTTCTTTTCTTTCTCCCGCTCCTTTATCTTCACTTCCCTGTTTCTCCTCCTTCTTCTTCTTCTCTTCTCCTCTTCCTTTTTCTTCTTTTTGTTCCTCTGTGTTCCTCTTTGTATTCTTCTTCCGTACTCATTTGTCTTACAACTTCATTTTCTCCTCCTCTTCTTTCTTTCCCTTTCCTCCTTGTTGTTCCTCTTCTTACTCTCCTTTCGTACTCATTCTTCTTATAACATTATTCTCTCCTCCTTCTCCTCTTTCTTTCCCTTCTGTTCACAGTTATCCAATACGGGTTCGTCACGTTATTTGTGGCCGCCTTTCCTCTCGCTCCTCTGTTTGCTTTGCTGAACAATATTGGCGAAATTCGACTGGACGCTTTCAAAATGGTGACCCAAGCAAGAAGACCATTGGCCGAGAGGGTCGAGAATATCGGAGCCTGGTATGGCGTTCTGCAGGGGATCACCTATCTGGCGGTAGTGTCTAACGTGAGTCTCGACTTTGTGTTTTTACTTCAGAATATACCAAGAAAAATAAAATTAAAAGAATTACAATAAAATTGCGAGAGAAAAGTATGGTATTAAATTTCAAAGTGTTCTGAGAAAAGAAGGAGAAGAACTGAAGAAGAAATAAGAACGAGAAGAAAAAGAAGAAGGAAAAGAAGAAGAAGAAGAAGAAGAAGAAGAAAGGTAAGAAGAAGGAGCAGAAGAATGACAAAAGACAGTTTTTTCAACTACCAAGGTCAATCAGGCATCTATTTCAGAAACAATGTCATCCTAATGGAAGTATAGGACATAGAACAAACAAACTTTCTCAATTTCTTGATTGGAAATCTGTTGTTGACGAAGATAATACATTTGCTTCTACTGTCTGTGTTGCGTAGGAAGTAAGCTTCTTTATTTCAACAGAAAAAAAATAAATCCCTTTTAGCATTTTTCACATCCCCACATAGAAAAATAAAATGTCATTTTCAAGGAAGTACGTAGGGATGCATATTTTCGTGTGTGGGTTTGAAAATCACTAGATATAGGTGGTACCTACATATAGGTACATAATATATTATTCTATTGTTTTAGAATTTAGAAGATGACTGAATTTAGAACAGCATCCTCCAGAAAAGAAGAACTCATTTAAAATCGGGAAATCTGTTGTTGACGAAGATAATACATTTGCTTCTACTGTCTGTGTTGCGTAGGAAGTAAGCTTCTTTATTTCAACAGCTTAGTTATTAATTAGTATATTTTTTAATACCTATGAAATAGATATAAAAAATGTAAGCATTACTGCTTAAAATCTTTATTTTTTCCCCATGCTGGGGTGTTGTCAAAGTGATTTCAATTTTTTTCGTTTCAAATGAAAAAGTAATTAAAAGGAAGAAGTTTCGTTTGCAGAATATTTTTTTTCTACTTTTCCTTTTCAGAAAGATTGTATTCAATTAAATCTTTTAAAGTTGAAAAGGAAATTTCTAGAAGAAATACCTACGTGGGTGTTTTTTCTATCTTGAAATTTTAAAAGTTCTGAGAGGAAAATGGAAAATCTATCCTGGAGAAATGCGACTTCTTTTCCTTTTCAGAAAGATTGTATTCAATTAAATCTTTTAAAGTTGAAAAGGAAATTTCTAGAAGAAATACCTACGTGGGTGTTCTTCTATCTTGAAATTTTAAAAGTTCTGAGAGGAAAATGGAAAATCTATCCTGGAGAAATGCGGTGCGTGACGTAGAAAGGTAAGTACATAGTTTGTTCAGCAGGATATGTTTTTCGATACACTTTAGGGCCATATCTACAGTGTCATGATGGGGCGAAAGAAACAGGGATTCAAATCCCAAATTGAGGTTTTTTTTTACTAATATTGATCAACTTTACTGATCCAATGTGGATTTCAACATGACTTTGTAGACCTATTAGAAAAACATACAAAAATGGACTAAAATTGAAGTTTTTATAAAGTCAACTTGAGACAGTTATAGACCCAGAGTTAGCGTTATTCTCCAATTTATAATATAAGGTCGCATGTTGCATCTATGTACCATTAGGTTAGAAGTTCCAGGATTTGCAGAACAGGAAAATATTTTGACATTATCACATGCAATAACGTCCCGAGAAACAAAACTCGTGTTACACAATATGGTGTTTTTATGAGTTTTACTTGAGTACTTTGACCTCAACGGAGTTTATCATATAACATAATTTACAGAAGCAAGCACTGTTTTTTCTCATCATACGTAATGTAAGTACATAGAACTTACTTTCAAGTACGATGGACAGGTAACCGTGCCATGTCCAATCAACAAGGATGTTTCCCTTATTACTGTGTTAGTCACTGAAGGCAATACCCCCATTACTGTAAAATAGATAACCATGTAGTTCTGTATTCCAGTAATTTATTCTCATTCAACTACAAAAAAATAAAATAAATGGAGCACTTTTGAAAAAAAAAAAAAAAAAATACAAAAAAGTAATAATTCATTCAATAATTTATCATACAAATGTCCCAATACTGTTTAGATAAACAGCATTGTTTTTGCAGAATAAAGTATCTAGCATAAATTTTGTGTACGTAGGTAGGTAGGTAGGTTGATAAATATTATACCAACATAGGTAATACAAGCTTTTCATTTATTTTGCTCTGTTGTTCTTGTTCAAGATAGGTAAGTACTTTAAGCTAAAATTTCTCCGAGGATATTCTATCGCTGGGGAAATGGAAATTTTCATTTTCTAAAATAAAATAATAACATTCAGCCGAACTAATTAGATTTTAAATTTCCCAACTCGTTTACCTATCAATTTGCCTAATTCAATTAAAAGTTGTCTAAAACGAATGGCGTTGATTGCTTTCGATTACCTTACTCTACTTTACAGACTTAATTTGAATAATTATTTATTTAATAGTGAAGCTGAAATCCTCTTCACCCTTTTTCTGCATATCACTGCGTTACTAAGAGCTCTTCAACTAATAATTTAATAATGATAATTATGATATTTTTCTTCTCACGGGACACGAACCCTTGATCCAAATATAGAAGTAGGTGCTGAGTTTACAGGCTGTTCATAGATTGAGAAATTTAATTGTTTCAATATACATTATTTTTATGTTTCAAACAATATGGCCTTAATGGTCTCTCTCACTAACTTACATCTTTTTTTTTTATAGAAAAAGCAATCTCATTATTTTGTTTTTCTAATCTTCTTCTCGTCTACCGGTGTCCTAACAAAGCTCGGGGTGCCATTATCATATTATTTTCACTGTTTTATTCTCTATTTACTTTTTAATGATCACATAAAAACAAACGCATATACCCGTACATATAACTTCCCTATTCTCCTGCAGGCGGAATTTATGATGGGAATAAAACTTTTTCTCCTTCGCCTTCTTCTTTTGTACCTACAAAAAACCGTGAAAAATGCGGGAGAACTTCCGGGAGGGGGGATTTATTGTATAAATTTGTGTATAGGAAAACAATCGTTACCTATTAAATATACAAGACCTATTTTCATGGCAGGGAAAAAGGTGCAGGGACTTTTCATTCCGTACCTACAAAAAACCGTGAAAAATGCGGGAGAACTTCCGGGAGGGGGGATTTATTGTATAAATTTGTGTATAGGAAAACAATCGTTATAACGATACCTATTAAATATACAAGACCTATTTTCATAGCAGGGAAAAAGGTGCAGGGACTTTTTATTCGCATTCTTGCAGTATAAACAGGCTATATTCTATTTTACAACACTACATTACATTGAAATGAGGGACTTTTCTAACGAAATGCCTGTGTGCTGAGTCTAGTGTGTAGGACTATTGTACCCCTTTTGCACAACACTAACCTCTTAGTGCATTCTATTTCACATTAACCCTTTCATGCATTACCCCGTATCATTCGCAGTATTCAACACATCTTTCTAACGAAATGCCTGTGTGCTGAGTCTAGTGTGTAGGACTATTGTACCCCTTTTGCACAACACTAACCTCTTAGTGCATTCTATTTTACATTAACCCTTTCATGCATTACCCCGTATCATTCGCAGTATTCAACACATCGGATTACATGACAGGAATGGGTGTGGATAGGGGTGATCTTGAAGAGGAACCGGAAACCTGTCAATATCGAGGCTATAGGAACGGGCCTGACCATGGGGACCAGTATGGCCTGTCGCCTCAATATTGGCATGTGTTTGCTGCGCGCCTAGCTTTTGTGGTCATTTTTGAGGTGAGTTTTTTTTACAGTTTAAAAACAATTCAGTTATGATGGGAGGACAGTAAAACCCGTGGTATGGATTGTCTCTCAAATGTCAATAAAAAAAATCCTGTTCGAAAAACTGTAAAATATTTTATTTTATTAATTATATAAATTGAAATAAAAATTATAACTTTATAATAACTAATATAGGTAGGCGTTTTGTATTATTTTTTATTCCCTCCCCCCTCTTGAAAAATTGTATGTAATGAGTGTTATCAATACAATAAATTTTAATTGAATTGAATCGAATTGAATTAACTAAGTTTCTTTTTTCCACCTCCAAAAAGTGAAATATAAACTCAAAGTGATAAATCATGTCGCATATTTAAATTTTAAACTTCATGTCTTACGTACATTGTGTGAAAAGGAATTGAGGTTTCAGACTTTAAAAAATGAAATAAATGTTCATAGGACAAAAAAAGTCTCCTGTGCTGTTTGTGTCCTTTGTTTGCACATAATGGAGAATTTTTTGATCATAGTCCATATGTTAGGCAGAGTCCCCGAATTCCCCAAATGGGCGAATAATATGATACGATCACTCCGCAGACTGGTAATTACAAAATGCAAAAATAACCCCGAAATTTTGCGAATTCAGTAATGGAGCCTAACACATACATATACAATTTTCATGTCTTACACTCGTTCATATACTAAATTACTAAATACCTTGCATTATGCATAAATTAAATTTATAAAAAAACATAAACAGCTAATGAATATTATAATTATTTTATTTTGCTGAAAAATAATTGGATGGGGGGGGGGGAGAAGGTAGTAGGTATGAAAATAATGGTTGAATACTCGTGGATGTTCATAAATATTCGTGTTTCGTTTTGTTTATTTTTGTACCCAAAATCTGACAGCTGGATTTTACATTTCAAAAATGTTTCATTTTTATATTAAAATACATTGAATATTAAAATACATAGAGTATACGAGTATATTCAATGCTGTGATCTGTTTAAATCCAGAAGTACACTTTAGGTAGGTATATTTACCTAGATGTTTTATTATTATTTATTATTTTTTTTTTTTTCAAGTAGGTCATTTTTCTTAGGTACCAAATAGATAGGTAAAAAAAAGTCAAATCGATTTTTTAATAAAATAATGTTGATTGTAGGTACTTTCTTTGATTTCTGACTCCATAAAAAAGGAGGAGGTGTTTAACCCTGGAGGAAAAAAAGGGGAGTTGGAGCTTTTCTTCTAATGGCACTGCTTTATTTAAATATACAGTAGGGAGCAATATTCTTTTCCTTTTATTAAAAATGTGAACGTTGGGTAGGCTGAGACAGGAGAGAAATGAAAACTTACCGGGTGATACATAGAAAAAAATTCAAAGACACACGGTATAACAGGACTTCAAAACTGATGTTTCCAACCATTTTCCGATTTTGAAAAGACTGAAATTTTTTTCTCTGAAATGTCACATTTTTTAGATCTTTCAGTGCAGTTATTTGCCATCCACTAATGCTTTCCTTTTTCTTTCAAGATAAATGGTACGTCATAAGAGAAAATCACACCTTGGACTTATGTACGTACCTCGCACCTTAGAAACCTATTTCTCATTGTAACGTTTACTTGTTGTCTGCTTTTTTCCCTTCTTCACAGAATGATTTATATTAAATATTAGTTTTCTCATATTTCATGTGACAAAACGTATTAAATTTACCATTATCATTATTCTTAATATTTTATCAAGACTGTCTGACTTTTAGGTTTTTTATTACTGTCTGAAAAGACCTCAGGTTCACTTGAATATTTGAAGATACGTTAGAACTGATTTGTTATATTAACACATCCACTATTTATGTCTTGCATATTGCATAATCAGAAATGTTTTTAGGCGATCATACAATTTTGTACCTTTAAATCCTTTTCTCTCTCACTAAGGGCAATAATTATGTAATGCTCCAACTATTTTTCTGCCTTTTATCATGTTTACCAATTATTCCCCCTTTTTACTTTCTATTACATACTACAATTATAGCGAAGCTATACTATATTCCTATTATTTTCTTCTGCAGCACATCATATTCGCCCTCACTGGTCTCATGGCTTACATCATCCCGGATGTTCCTTCAGAGCTCAAAACTCAAATCAAACGGGAGCGTCTCCTCATGAAGGAAGCCCAATACGAGCACACCGCTAGCTATCAGAAAGACAACGATGAATACGATGACCTTCTCAACGCTATCCGAAACAGTCGCAGTGGAACACGCCTCTCTGACGTCATCGAGCAGAAAAACTGGGCCAGGAGAATGTCCCAGTTTTCCTTCGCGAGTAGCTCGAAGAAAAGTCCGTTTCCAACGGTGTCAACTCTGACCGTTGCTGAAAGTGTGGACAGTATAAAATGACCTTACATGAAGCCGATAAAATCCTATTCGGCTTTTCAAGCGTGGGAGTGATTTTTTCCCCTTGGCAATGATGTCTAATGTCTTGTTTGGAAGTTTTCTTTATCTATTCAATACAGGACAAAATTTATAAATATATCAGGACCAAATTTTCACACCAAAGTTTGTATTTATACTTAGATACAAAACTTTTGAATTTTACACTGGACAATCATAATTTGAATGCCTTTTAGTTATTTATTAGGTGGGTAATTTTTTACACAATTATTCTGTGTCAGTGTGTCCTCATGTTGCGGAATAAGTAGAAGAATGGATTGGGATGTAATCGGAGCTTCTGCAATTTGCTGTAGTGGGTGATTAAAAAAAATAAAATAGATAGATGAAAAATTAATCTATGCTCCCACGTTCTAATATTGCTAGAGGGAGGATTTCATAAACATAAAAATTGAACAGTTTGTACTTATGTACCTTGTTAAAAGCCTTTCAGTGAGTGGGACATAATTAATTATCAACTGTGTGGGTTTCCTAGAATGCTATGTAAGCTCTAATGGAATATTTCATAACCTTTGAATGAAAATACGAATTTCGAATTGAAACAAACGGAGCTTAGTTATTAATTAGTATATTTTTTAATACCTATGAAATAGATATAAAAAATGTAAGCATTACTGCTTAAAATCTTTATTTTTTCCCATGCTGGGGTGTTGTCAAAGTGATTTCAATTTTTTTCGTTTCAAAAGAAAAAGTAATTAAAAGGAAGAAGTTTCGTTTGCAGAATATTTTTTTTTTTTTCTTCTTTTCCTTTTCAGAAAGATTGTATTCAATTAAATCTTTTAAAGTTGAAAAGGAAATTTCTAGAAGAAATACCTACGTGGGTGTTTTTTCTATCTTGAAATTTTAAAAGTTCTGAGAGGAAAATGGAAAATCTATCCTGGAGAAATGCGATGCGTGACGTAGAAAGGTAAGTACATAGTTTGTTCAGCAGGATATGTTTTTCGATACACTTTAGGGCCATATCTACAGTGTCATGATGGGGCGAAAGAAACAGGGATTCAAATCCCAAATTGAGGTTTTTTTTTACTAATATTGATCAACTTTACTGATCCAATGTGGATTTCAACATGACTTTGTAGACCTATTAGAAAAACATACAAAAATGTTTTTTTTTACTAATATTGATCAACTTTACTGATCCAATGTGGATTTCAACATGACTTTGTAGACCTATTAGAAAAACATACAAAAATACCTAGACTAAAATTGAAGTTTTTATAAAGTCAACTTGAGACAGTTATAGACCCAGAGTTAGCGTTATTCTCCAATTTATAATATAAGGTCGCATGTTGCATCTATGTACCATTAGGTTAGAAGTTCCAGGATTTGCAGAACAGGAAAATATTTTGACATTATCACATGCAATAACGTCCCGAGAAACAAAACTCGTGTTACACAATATGGTGTTTTTATGAGTTTTACTTGAGTACTTTGACCTCAACAGAGTCCATCATATAACATAATTTACAGAAGCAAGCACTGTTTTTTCTCATCTTACGTAATGTAAGTACATACCCAGAACTTACTTTCAAGTACGATGGACAGGTAACCGTGCCATGTCCAACCAACGAGGATGTTTCCCTTATTACTGTGAGTTAGTCACTGAAGGCAATACCCGCATTACTGTAAAATAGATAACCATGTAGTTCTGTATTCCAGTAATTTATTCTCATCCCGCTAAAAAAATAAAATAAATGGAGCACTTTTGAAAAAAAAAGTAATAATTCATTCAATAATTTATCATACAAATGTCCCAATACTGTTTAGATAAACAGCATTGTTTTTATGTTTTTGCAGAATAAAGTATCTAGCATAAATTTTGTGTACGTAGGTAGGTAGGTTGATAAATATTATACCAACATAGGTAATACAAGCTTTTCATTTATTTTGCTCTGTTGTTCTTCTTCGAGATAGGTAAGTACTTTAAGCTAAAATTTCTCCGAGGATATTCTATCGCTGGTGAAATGGAAATTTTCATTCTCTAAAATAAAGTAATAACATTCAGCCGAACTAATTAGATTTTAAATTTCCCAACTCGTTTACCTATCAATTTGCCTAATTCCATTAAAAGATGTCTATTTATCCCCGACCTGTATTGACACTGAAATAATAAATGGACTGTTTGAAGTTGATGTTTGCTTGTTTGGCACTGCGTTAATTAATCATGATTGCATAGAAATGAATAAACGAATGGCGTTGAGTGCTTTCGATTACCTTACTCTACTTTACAGACTTAATTTGAATAATTATTTATTTAATAGTGAAGCTGAAATCCTCTTCACCCTTTTTCTTCATATCACTGCATTACTAAGAGCTCTTTAACTAATAATTTAATAATGATAATTATGATATTTTTCTTCTCATGGGACACGAACCCATGATCCAAATATAGAAGTACCTAGGTGCTGAGTTTACAGGCTGTTCATAGATTGAGAAATTTAATTGTTTCAAGATACATTATTTTTATGTTTCAAACAATATGGCCTAAATGGTCTCTCTCACTAACTTACATCTTATAGCTTCGCTATAATTGTAGTATGTAATAGAAAGTAAAAAGGGGGAATAATTGGTAAACATGATAAAAGGCAGAAAAATAGTTGGAGCATTACATAATTATTGCCCTTAGTGAGAGAGAAAAGGTACAAAATTGTATGATCGCCTCAAAACATTTCTGATTATGCAATATGCAAGACATAAATAGTGGATGTGTTAAAATAACCAATCAGTTCTAACGTATCTTCAAATATTCAAGTGAACCTGAGGTCTTTTCAGACAGTAATAAAAAACCTAAAAGTCAGACAGTCTTGATAAAATATTAAGAATAATGATAATGGTAAATTTAATACGTTTTGTCACATGAAATATGAGAAAACTAATACCTATGTAATATAAATCACTCTGTGAAGAAGGGAAAAAAGCAGACAACAAGTAAACGTTACAATGAGAAATAGGTTTCTAAGGTGCGAGGTACGTACATAAGTCCAAGGTGTGATTTTCTCTTATGACGTACCATTTATCTTGAAAGAAAAAGGAAAGCATTAGTGGATGGCAAATGACTGCCATGAAAGATCTAAAAAATGTGACATTTCAGAGAAAAAAATTTCAGTCTTTTCAAAATCGGAAAATGGTTGGAAACATCAGTTTTGAAGTCCTGTTATACCGTGTGTCTTTGAATTTTTTTCTATGTATCACCCGGTAAGTTTTCATTTCTCTCCTGTCTCAGCCTACCCAACGTTCACATTTTTAATAAAAGGAAAAGAATATTGCTCCCTACTGTATATTTAAATAAAGCAGTGCCATTAGAAGAAAAGCTCCAACTCCCCTTTTTTTCCTCCAGGGTTAAACACCTCCTCCTTTTTTATGGAGTCAGAAATCAAAGAAAGTACCTACAATCAACATTATTTTATTAAAAAATCGATTTGACTTTTTTTTACCTATCTATTTGGTACCTAAGAAAAATGACCTACTTGAAAAAAAAAAAAATAATAAATAATAATAAAACATCTAGGTAAATATACCTACCTAAAGTGTACTTCTGGATTTAAACAGATCACAGCATTGAATATACTCGTATACTCTATGTATTTTAATATTCAATGTATTTTAATATAAAAATGAAACATTTTTGAAATGTAAAATCCAGCTGTCAGATTTTGGGTACAAAAATAAACAAAACGAAACACGAATATTTATGAACATCCACGAGTATTCAACCATTATTTTCATACCTACTACCTTCTCCCCCCCCCCATCCAATTATTTTTCAGCAAAATAAAATAATTATAATATTCATTAGCTGTTTATGTTTTTTTATAAATTTAATTTATGCATAATGCAAGGTATTTAGTAATTTAGTATATGAACGAGTGTAAGACATGAAAATTGTATATGTATGTGTTAGGCTCCATTACTGAATTCGCAAAATTTCGGGGTTATTTTTGCATTTTGTAATTACCAGTCTGCGGAGTGATCGTATCATATTATTCGCCCATTTGGGGAATTCGGGGACTCTGCCTAACATATGGACTATGATCAAAAAATTCTCCATTATGTGCAAACAAAGGACACAAACAGCACAGGAGACTTTTTTTGTCCTATGAACATTTATTTCATTTTTTAAAGTCTGAAACCTCAATTCCTTTTCACACAATGTACGTAAGACATGAAGTTTAAAATTTAAATATGCGACATGATTTATCACTTTGAGTTTATATTTCACTTTTTGGAGGTGGAAAAAAGAAACTTAGTTAATTCAATTCGATTCAATTCAATTAAAATTTATTGTATTGATAACACTCATTACATACAATTTTTCAAGAGGGGGGAGGGAATAAAAAATAATACAAAACGCCTACCTATATTAGTTATTATAAAGTTATAATTTTTATTTCAATTTATATAATTAATAAAATAAAATATTTTACAGTTTTTCGAACAGGATTTTTTTTATTGACATTTGAGAGACAATCCATACCACGGGTTTTACTGTCCTCCCATCATAACTGAATTGTTTTTAAACTGTAAAAAAAACTCACCTCAAAAATGACCACAAAAGCTAGGCGCGCAGCAAACACATGCCAATATTGAGGCGACAGGCCATACTGGTCCCCATGGTCAGGCCCGTTCCTATAGCCTCGATATTGACAGGTTTCCGGTTCCTCTTCAAGATCACCCCTATCCACACCCATTCCTGTCATGTAATCAGATGTGTTGAATACTGCGAATGATACGGGGTAATGCATGAAAGGGTTAATGTGAAATAGAATGCACTAAGAGGTTAGTGTTGTGCAAAAGGGGTACAATAGTCCTACACACTAGACTCAGCACACAGGCATTTCGTTAGAAAAGTCCCTCATTTCAATGTAATGTAGTGTTGTAAAATAGAATATAGCCTGTTTATACTGCAAGAATGGGAATGAAAAGTCCCTGCACCTTTTTCCCTGCCATGAAAATAGGTCTTGTATATTTAATAGGTAACGATTGTTTTCCTATACACAAATTTATACAATAAATCCCCCCTCCCGGAAGTTCTCCCGCATTTTTCACGGTTTTTTGTAGGTACAATGGTACATTTACCACTAAAAGAAAGCGAGTTGCAGAACAAAATTGTTTGCAATGCTGTTGTTTTGTTATAAAACTCGAAACAGTAAAAAATTTCCTGTCCACAGTATCTGGGAAAACAATGGAATATCCAGTAGTTAAGCAAAGTTAGAAGGAGTTTGAACTTTTGAAGTGGAATTTTAAAATTTCTTAGTTTAATATTCAAGTTTATATTCATCTCATATTCCTTTGAAGTGATGTCGAATATCAAAGCGTGTAGAGAGTAAGGAGTATAAACTTGAAATTTTAAATTTACCTACCTTCACATAAGAACATAAGATTCAGTAAAGACGTAGGACGGGAAGATGAACAAAATAAAGAAGGCGTAAAATGTGAAAGAAGAGAAGAATATGGGAAAAGAGAGCTTGGTCTGTAAAGAAAGAGAGAGAAGGAAAGAGAGACGGGAATCGTACATTTACCACTAAAAGAAAGCGAGTTGCAGAACAAAATTGTTTGCAATGCTGTTGTTTTGTTATAAAACTCGAAACAGTAAAAAAATTTCCTGCCCACAGTATCTGGGAAAACAATAGGAACAGGAAACTGTAAGTAATATTTACGGAATAATGCTATAAACCTAACAGACATTGTTCGAAATGAGCCTACGACAATTGAATTTATAAGAAAATTACAGGACGGGAAGATGAACAAAATAAAGAAGGCGTAAAATGTGAAAGAAGAGAAGAATATGGGAAAAGAGAGCTTGGTCTGTAAAGAAAGGGAGAGAAGGAAAGAGAGACGGGAATTACAGGAGGGAGACGGAAAGGAATATTCGAGAGAGAGAATAGGTATTACAGTCTGATAAGTTTCAAGCTTTTATTATTTTAAAACATAATATTATTTTGCAGAGAACACAGAAATACTAGAAACGGAAATATTTGCTTTCGAAATAGGAAGAATAAGGATTCCAGAATACGGCTCAACAGGACCGGAAAATTTCAGATTCGGAGCTCAAAAAAGACTTCCTTGTAGGTAATAATAATTTTATTCTTCTTCTCTTGTAGGTAATTCTGCCACCCAAAGCTATGTCCACCGAAATAGGAAGAATAAGGATTCCAGAATACGGCTCAACAGGACCGGAAAATTTCAGATTCGGAGCTCAAAAAAGACTTCCTTGTAGGAAATAATAATGTTATTCTTCTTCTCTTGTAGGTAATTCTGCCACCCAAAGCTATGTCCTCAGAGTTGAAAATCAGATAATAATAATAAAAATGTTTAGAAATTCGCTTCCCTTTTTTTAGTTTTTGTATGGGATTTTTTTGCCCAAGACCTTTTAAACTGGTTGATTTTGGTCCAAAGTCAGATAGTTACATTAAATATAATATTTGTTTTACTAAGAATTATTTTGTTTTTGATTCACTTCACATAATATTGTATTTTGAACATTAGTTCATAATACAAGTATATTACCTTCCCCAAAAACATACTACTTTGTTGAGAACCGCATCATCCTGGTTAAAAGTACATAAGTATAATAACATAGAATGCTATATTTTAGATAAATAATAAATAATTGAGAACCATATGATATTAGGTATTTACTTTTTAATGATCACATAAAAACAAACGCATATACCCGTACATATAACTTCCCTATTCTCCTGCAGGCGGAATTTATGATGGAAATAAAACTTTTTCTCCTTCGCCTTCTTCTTTATAATAAGCTATGCTTCATCTAATAAAAAATTAACTCTCATCCCTTCGATTTTACTCTCATTTCTTTTTAATAGATCAGTTGCGCTTACTTGGGTGATGTTTCAAAGTCATAGAGCAGGAAAAATGAGGACCAACGGAATTTTTCTTTTTCTTCTACGGCTTCTAGATACCGAGATAAATCGATTTAAATAATACCGGTAAATCGTGAAGTTTGACGTCACGGCATACGCTCCCGTAGGCGAAGACGTCATAATTCATGACTCCCGCTTCGTTTGTTTGTGCGCAAGCGTTCCTGCGCATTTTGACGTGAAATCTGACGATTTTTCACTACTTTTTACGTAGGAATCGACCATTTATTAATATTTTTTACCCATTTGCAACTCCTCCATTATCTACTAGAAGGAACACAAGTAACTACTCGTAGCTCTCACAAGCCCTAGAGCTAATTTATGAATAGGTACATAATTATCACGGAAGAAAATTGTGTGTGTGTGTTTTTTTTTCCTTGTAAATTCAAAACTACTTTCTCCTCTTTGTTTGTTTTAATTTTTCTACATCTTTGTGTCCCTTCCTTCTTCTCCCTCTTTCCTCTTTATAGCTTCTCAATCTTCCGGTATTTCACCGAAATACTTCGAATTACAATCTCTCTCATTATTTCATGTTATTTCCGCTGTCTCTGTTGACAATTTCCATTATTAATTTTCTGAAGAGAAGCGAAAATAAATTCAAGCGTAAGAAAAATATACGAATTGGTATTCGAAAAGAAAACCAGAATTTATAATTCCCACTGAATAAAAATATGTATCCCCTCCCTCCCCCTATCCCAAAAGATTTCTTCCGTATTTAAGAAATCCGGTGCTTAAATCTACCGAGGATATGTTAACCCCTTCTAGTCTTCATACACCAACCAGAGAATACACCAAGTTCATTAATAAATTAATCCTAGGCTGAATGTAATCGTTTCTCCTCTCCTCCAGAATTAGTATACCTACGAGTAAATACTTAAATTGGGTTAAATTTAATAGTGTTTTCCTGTGCTTAATCCATACGTATGCTAAATTTAATAATAACTAATCCGTACAAATTCTTCCATTGGGGTTAATAATATTTTAGTTTATATTTAATATACGTATAGGTACAAATAAACTATTTGGGAATAAATTTCTAGCTATTTATACAGTAAATAGGTCACCCCTGTCTTAGTACCGAGCTTGCCTTATCTCATGAGCAACTAAATTGCTGGTGGAAAATATTTTAATTACTTTTGAACAGCTTCATATTTCTCAGCTGTTTCCCAACTCCCCCCCCCATAAATTGAACATTTTTTTTATACACAGTGTATATCCGTTAGGTAGGGGAAGGAGAGAATCTCATTTATCTATTGGGTATTATTTTCAAGTAAATAAATATATAGGTATTATTATCTACCTACTAATGATCATTACCTAATTCATTAAAAATAGTTTCTCTACTTACGTACCTACCTATGTACAAAATACATATCTTGATTGTGTTGCACATTGCATATCTAAATTAGTTTCTAGGCGGACATACAATTTTTTCCCTATTTCGGTGTCTGGTTGATTCCCCATGTCAGACTTGACTGTGATTACTTTCAATCTGACCCTGTGGTGGGTCCCTTGTAATCCCAGTTTATCGCTCTCCAGGTTTTACTCAAGTAGAAGGTGAATCTGTATACAGTCCCGGTGAGGATTTTGTAAATAAGAGAAAAACATCACAACTGCCATTGGGGAATATAATATTTTCCCATCTCAGGCCCGGATTAAAGGAATACGAATCGTTATGTTTGAGATGAGAATTTTTTCCAAAATTTAAAATGGTTTGATAATGATTTTAATGACACTTTTTGTCGTGAGATTTTTTTTATCTTTTTTTTCGTCAATTTTTTTATTAGGTACTACATGTACCTACCGAATTCGAGTGTCATCAAGCCATTATGCATCCTTCTATTCTCTTTACTTTTTTATTTTATAATTATGTATTGATTGGTTTATCTTCTTCTTTCAGATATGAAACAATAAACAAATTGGTTACTTTATGTTGCATTCCAAATCGACGATCTCCTAAATAAAATTATTCCTCAACACAATCCTCCCCTGGTTCATGATTTTCTTTGAAAATTGTAAAATTTTGAATACAACATCTGTGTCATTTGGATTAACTTATATTTGCTCGCTGAAATGTTTTCATGAATAAATTTATTTTTCCTTTGACTAGATGAAGTTTGGGTAGGGATGTGAGTTTGCTTGTCGTCTTAGAAAATGTCAGTCATTCCTTCATTTAAAACTAGCCGTTTCTGTAGTAAAATCTAGAAATTCTTAAAATGAAGCTGCTAGAGAGTACCTAGGTATTCTCTATTTATTTACTGCAAAGAGAAACATGCATGCTAGCTTATTCTGTTCAATCATTTTCGTGTGATACAAAAATAAGCACGGAAGCAGCTAAAAGCATGATGGTGACATACCTATTTTCATTCTAAAAAAAAGCAAAGATGCTAAACAGGAAGAAATGGGATACCTAGGTATCTATAAAGATTTATAAATTTTCATTTTACTTTTGAGTTCCGTTTTCTTTGAGAAAATCCAGGATGTAGGGAGAAAATACACCAAGAGTGACACGAAATGCATAGTAATATACGGATGTCAAAAATGGGTCAATGGGATCTGAAGTATGGGTTACTTCCCGAAGATACGCTTTGAGGAAAGAAATGTAAATTATTGATTTTTTTTCAAGTAACTCTAGGTACCGATTGAAGTCTTATCTATGTGAACACTAAAGTTAAGCTACACTACGCGTCACGAGTTCCTGGACAGGAGACCGTTTGGGTAGGTCCTGACCAGTTTTTGACAAGCAGCTTTGGACAAGAAAGTAACTTTATGGTCCAAGGAACAGAAAAAGAAAACATCAACAGCATGAAAGTATAGTTAAATAAAAAGTAAAAAGTAACTTTATTTTAGAAATGTTATTATATAAAGAAAAATAAATAAATATTTTATTTCAATGTTTAATAGTGTTTTATGATATGTATTGTTAGTTCCATAAGTACGATTAAAAATATTTAAAATCATCCACCGCGAACTCATTGCAGTTAACGATTGATTCTCATAATAAAGTACGAGTATTATCCCTAAATTATTTTCTTTCTTTTCTGTCATCAAACTTAATACTATATAATTGAACAAAATAATAAGAATCTCTCAGTAAGAGTGAGAGTGAACGAGTGTAGTAGATCTGTAGATGTAATACTTTTATGAGAAAGAGAGTAGAAATAGGAAATGGTAGAATGTAGAAAAAGGTATTAAAAAAAAAAAAATAATAATAATGCATAACCAAAGAGAGCCAGAAAACATCCAGGAAGAATGGTTGATTTGAACTGAACGGGAAAAACACCTTGATTAAAAAAAAAGGTACGTAGGTAACTGATATCCATTTTCTCTGGGAGGCTTTTTCAATAAGATTCAACCTCAATTAAAAAAAATGAAATTTGATACAGTAAATAATACACAAAAATCCAATAAAAAGCGACAATGGAAGACCTTTTTTTTTACTTTTATGGGATGTTATACACTGCCTAGTGCCTAGGCAAAGCATACTTGCATAGAACAAAAGCATGAAACAAATTTAATAAAAAAAGGTGGTTTATCCCTTTCAAATAGAAATGTAGAAAGATCAAAGATCGCTTTGATTAATTAGATTTCGTTTTGCTTGAAGATGGTAAGATCAATTTTATTGCATGATACTCAATTGTGAAAGCAAGATTCTAATCAAATAGGAGTAGAAGAAAAAACTAAAAGCCTGAGAAAATGGGGGGTGAAGTAGTGGATAATACCTACTACTGTAGTTAAGAAAGCAGTTGGTGAATATTATTACAATTAAAACATACCTTTAGTCTTTCTCTCATATCACAATGAAAGAAAACTTGTTCCCAATATCTTCTTTTTCCTTTGTAAATCCTTGTTCAACCTGGATATTTTCTGTTGACATTAATGTACCCACTTATTACGAATAAAGGTATAAATATAAATTAATCAAAAGGCAAAATAAAAACACCAACAAATGTATTATAAATAAATAGTAATAAAAAAATTGACAAAGATATAATGAAAAGTGATATGTTTGAAAGTTGTTTTTGAGAGTAATTATCGAAGAAATATTCTTTGAATACACTCGTCAAAACTTGATATGTAGATATAGATAATAGTTCAAAATAAAATAATAACTTCGAATTCGGAAAAATATAAATATACTTTGTAAAAATGTATCTTCCTACAAGGTTTAAAATTAGGAGATGCTACAAGGATTTATAGAGAAAAAGCAAAGACAATCTGTTGAAGAATGAGTTGAAAATCAGATAATAATAATAGAAATGTTTAGAAATTCGCTTCCCTTTTTTTCGTTTTTGTATGGGGTTTTTTTGCCCAAGACCCTTTAAACTGGTTGATTTTTGGCTTACATTAAATATAATATTCGTTTTACTAAGAATTATTTTGTTTTTGATTCACTTCACATAATATTGTATTTTGAACATTAGTTCATAATACAAGTTAGTAGGTATATTACCTTCCCTAAAAACATACTACTTTGTTGAGAACCGCATCATCCTGGTTAAAAGTACATAAGTATAATAATATAGAATGCTATATTTTAGGTAAATAATAAATAATTGAGAACCATATGATATTACGTAAGTTATAGGTAATAGGTAAATAAAACATCCAGAAAAAATAAATATGAGGAAAATATGCTATGGGTATTATTTTACTGCTATATAAGAACTAATTTGAAGAATTGGACGTTAGATAAGGACTTGCAAAACCTTGTAGAAAGAATACTTATATTTGATAATTATATAGCTAACAGTTACATAAAATAGTAAATAATATACAATAAAAATACTTAATTTATGATATGTAAAGTTGATATGTATGATGTTCTAGCCCTAACTAAATTAAGTCCTTACCGAGTTTTAGACTTTAAATATGTTTTGACGACATAATTACAAATCGCATTGTTCCATTTCTCAACATAGTACCTACTTGGATAATTTACAATACATAATTTTGGTTTTTATAATACAATCACAAAATTACAATTTTCAGAATACAATCTGTTTTAATGACTTGGCCATGATGAAAATTTAATCTAAGAATCCAGTGTTCACAAGTTTTTCCAGGAAAAATTTAACGTCTCCTAGTTCTGAATCCTTAATACCTAAACTTTTCAACATGCCTAGATCTCCATTTTCAACAGCAATAAATACAGCGCGTAAGTGTTCCAAATCTGATCTCATTAAATGCAATGCAGCTCCGAAATCTTCAATAGTTTGTGATTCTGAGACAAGAATGTTAAGAAAAACAGTTGTGTTACTTTTTGTTTCCCTTTTTGTAAGGAACCTAAAGCACATTTACCATGCATTTAATCCTCGAAAGTTCTTTTTTTTTTTCAATGTAAACCTTAAATTAAAAATCTTGTTGCCCTCTAGAGTCTAGAGAACTGTGTAAAACTGAATTTGTATACAATCAAGAAAACCACTGTCTATTTCGTACTGATAGAATTGAATACTTCTGTTTTTTGATCCTTATTCTTTCCACAAGCATGCAGTAATTTATTGAAAAAGAAAATTCTATAGAAAAGAAATCTCACTGACCTGATAGGGTGATGGCAACTTTCTCAACTCCACCCAGGGGGGCTAACGCATCTCTGGCCTTATTTCCAAACAGCTTCTCCAGATAATTTGGTCCATGACTTGCTAGCAGAGATTGTAGAAAACTGGACGTCTCTTCAACAGGCGGCCGTTTAGCTGAAAATAAAGGGCAGTGAAATTACAATGAAAAAAATAACTGAACTATTGAAATATTTACCTACTTAGTTTTTATTTTATGTGAGCAGGATTCGTGGGATAAATGAATGGCTAAGAGATAGTCTTCATACACCAACCAGAGAATACACCAAGTTCATTAATAAATTAATCCTAGGCTGAATGTAATCGTTTCTCCTCTCCTCCAGAGTTAGTATACCTACGAGTAAATACTTAAATTGGGTTAAATTTAATAGTGTTTTCCTGTGCTGTGCTCAATCCATACGTATGCTACATTTAATAATAACTAATCCGTACAAATTCTTCCATCGGGGTTAAAAATATTTTAGTTTATATTTAATATACGTATAGGTACAAATAAACTATTTGGGAATAAATTTCTAGCTATTTATACAGTAAATAGGTCACCCCTGTCTTAGTACCGAGCTTGCCTTATCTCATGAGCAACTAAATTGCTGGTGGAAAATATTTTAATTACTTTTGAACAGCTTCATATTTCTCAGCTGTTTCCCAACTCCCCCCCCCATAAATTGAACATTTTTTTTATACACAGTGTATATCCGTTAGGTAGGGGAAGGAGAGAATCTCATTTATCTATTGGGTATTATTTTCAAGTAAATAAATATATAGGTATTATTATCTACCTACTAATGATCATTACCTAATTCATTAAAAATAGTTTCTCTACTTACGTACCTACCTATGTAGTGTTCCAAATCTGATCTCATTAAATGCAATGCAGCTCCGAAATCTTCAATAGTTTGTGATTCTGAGACAAGAATGTTAAGAAAAACAATTGTGTTACTTTTTGTTTCCCTTTTTGTAAGGAACCTAAAGCACATTTACCATGCATTTGGTCCTCGAAAGTTCTTTTTTTTTTTCAATGTAAACTTTAAATAAATTAAAAATCTTGTTGCCCTCTAGAGAACTGTGTAAAACTGAAATTGTATACAATCAAGAAAACCACTGTCTATTTCGTACTGATAGAAGTGAATACTTCTGTTTTTTGATCCTTATTCTTTCCACAAGCATGCAGTAATTTATTGAAAAAGAAAATTCTATAGAAAAGAAATCTCACTGACCTGATAGGGTGATGGCAACTTTCTCAACTCCACCCAGGGGGGCTAACGCATCTCTGGCCTTATTTCCAAACAGCTTCTCCAGATAATTTGGTCCATGACTTGCTAGCAGAGATTGTAAAAAACTGGACGTCTCTTCAACAGGCGGCCGTTTAGCTGAAAATAAAGGGCAGTGAAATTACAATGAAAAAAATAACTGAACTATTGAAATATTTACCTACTTACTTTTTATTTTATGTGAGCAGGATTCGTGGGATAAATGAATGGCTAAGAGGCAGAGCGGACCAAGTCCAAAAAAAGCATTTTGAGATAAATGGAGTCAAAGTTTAGGACTAGTCAAAGTTTAAATGGAGATAGCCATTTTGTTTTAGCTCTCATTTCAATACAACACTAAAGTCAAGTTCGCAACCAATATAAAAAGTAGATCTTTTCCAACGATATTGTAGATAACTCAGAAAGTCGATTTTTGGACATAGTCCACTCTGCCTTTTACAAATCAATAGATAATGAAAGTAGGTATTGTGTTTCAACTTCTTGTCCCACTACGTAGGTCCCACGAAATAATTTGCACACAAGAAGAGTTCGGTTTCAAAAGAACGATCCTATTTCAAACGACAAAATGGAAATTTGAGTTCATTGAGAACAAAGGCGAAAAAATTTCGAGATTTTTTTTTTCACTCACTTTTTGATGTAGATACAGTAAAAATGTACCTATATTTGGTACTGTATTATTGAACAATTTTTGTGCACTTTTGTAAAACTTCAAAGGACTTTTTAGCAAGGTAATAATATTTTTAAAAAAATCAAATTTATTCAATTTAAATAAATTCGAACGTACAATTAGGTACAATTAGACTGCCAGCTTAGTAGGACAGTGTCCCTTTTTTGCAAACAGATCAAAGATACAAAATCTCGAGAATTATTCAGAAGCTACGACAATGAAAAAGAAAGCTTCTTTTTGTGTTTTACCTAACCCTATAATAACAATGGTCACTGCTCAAATTGTGAAAGCTCCATTTTGTGTTCAACCTAACCCTATAATAACAATGGTCACGGCTCATTTGTGACAGCTTCTTCTTGTGGCAATTTTTTGAAAAAGTACCGAAATATCAACTCTATTGACGTGACTTCTGAACAAGTACCAAACTCACCTGCAGTGCAAAGCCTTGCATCCTCGTCATAACTGTCGGGGCAGTCAGGCGCTCCATCACACAAATACTGAATGGATATACAGGTGCCATCTCCAGGGCATCTGAATGGCTCGTAGGGGTGACAAGCCCCCTCTGCAACAAAGAAAGCTACGAGGCGTTAGCATCTTCAAAAATTTTACTGACGGAACGTTCCCACTGGTCGTTCGGGAAAAGATCGTGTCGTGCGTAGTGAGAACACTCTCATTTAAATTACATTGCTTACAGGACATTCGGAAAAAATCGGATGAAACTCACGACAAGTAGGAACGGACCTTTCGGTGTTCCGGACCATTGAATAACAGGTTCACCCAAAAGTACGCTGAATAAATCAGCAACAGTAGATTGCAAAATATTTGCTACAGAGTCTGTGAACTGAACAACACCTGCAGCACCCCAAGAAGTTATCCTATTTTAGAAAGAAAGAAAATTGATGGTTGGAGCTCCACCTCATCCTCACCAATAAAAATAAAATCATGTAGCATCTTCAAAAATTTTACTGACGGAACGTTCCCACTGGTCGTTCGGGAAAAGATCGTGTCGTGCGTAGTGAGAACACTCTCATTTTACATTGCTTACAGGACATTCGGAAAAAAATCGGATGAAACTCACGACAAGTAGGAACGGACCTTTCGGTTTCGGTGTTCTGGACCATTGAATAACAGGTTCATCCAAAAGTACGCTGAATAAATCAGCAACAGTAGATTGCAAAATATTTGCTATAGAGTCTGTGAACTAAACAACACCTGCAGCACCCCAAGAAGTTTTCCTATTTTAGAAAGAAAGAAAATTGATGGTTGGACCTCCACCTCATCCTCACCAATAAAAATAAAATCATATAGTGTAGAAAAAGAACTGACAGAATAAGAACTAAAACAAACAAATGGTACATAAGGAAGGAAAGACCCTGAGCTGTAATATAAAAGTCTGAAAAAGGAAACGAAAGTTATAAACGGAATCAACCAATCTAAAGATGAGTTGCTTTTGTGAGTTTCATAACTGAAAGAAAATTGACAGTTATCAAGCAATATTACCTTCTGTTTTGTTCTTTCTACTCTTTCTAGAGGAATCTAACAAAGTTGCCACTCAAAAGCTTCTGGGAAAAATATTTTATTTTATTCTTTATTCCATCTGGTTATTGTTTTGTTATTAAAGGATCTATTTTCCTCAAACTAATGCTGGCAGGTGTACAGATGTATCTAAAGATGAGTTGCTTTTGTGAGTTTCATAACTGAAAGAAAATTGACAGTTATCAAGCAATATTACCTTCTGTTTTGTTCTTTCTACTCTTTCTAGAGGAATCTAACAAAGTTGCCACTCAAAAGCTTCTGGGAAAAATATTTTATTTTATTCTTTATTCCATCTGGTTATTGTTTTGTTATTAAAGGATCTATTTTCCTCAAACTAATGCTGGCAGGTGTACAGATGTATGTATGTGTTAAATGATCATTCATGTCACTCAATTGATGTAGTAGGGGTAGAGGAAGAGTGATCAATAGATTAGTTTTGGGACACATCACTATAATTGCTGAGGGTGGACAATGGGGATATCCGTTCGTGACTTAAGCCTCCAGAGGATAGGGCAAAGTTCACTGTCAACAATTGAGTGACCTGGCGATTATTTGCGACGTCCATTTTGTAAAGTAATTTTTCATTGATTTTTTATTACCTCTGTATTTAGGTGTATTATGAGGATTATTTTTCCATACGTGTATGTGAGAGGTATGACAGACAGATAGCTTCGTAAGTATCATACTATGTTTTCGTCCTTCTGTATCGATTATGTACGAGTTGTTTGTTTTCATTGAAGAAGTTTCAAAAAGAAGGAATAATACATAAGCTTTTACAGTGTTTCGCCTTGGCGGGGCGGAGCTCTATCGCACTCCTTAATATGTCCCTGGTTTATCTTTCAGAGGGAGGAAGGACCATGTCTCTAGTAGGTATAATGTCTTCCTTCTCATAGAAAACCATCAGTACTATTTCTTGAAAGGTCCTTCCATTTTCCAAAAGCTCAAAAAACACACTTAATTTTTTTACCAGAACACAAAAGAACAAGTTATTGTTCCTAAGCATTATCTTTCAGAGGGAGGAAGGACCATGTCTCTAGTAGGTATAATGTCTTCCTTCTCATAGAAAACCATCAGTACTATTTCTTGAAAGTTCCTTCCATTTTCCAAAAGCTCAAAAAACACACTTAAATTTTTTACCAGAACACAAAAGAACAAGTTATTGTTCCTGAGCTAGGCTTCTTCTTGTATTCCTGTTGTGTTTAGTGTAAAATTTTCACCACCATGGGAATCATTAATCATCCCTTGCTTCCTGTGTTGATTTAACGCTGTAGAAGCAGGCTGTCTGTTTTTATACAAGGTGCACCAACAAATCGACCGGTTGTAATTTGCTCAAATTCGACCTCAGTTTTTGGCAAAGAAAATTGAAGATTTTTCATTATTAAATTCTTATTTACGTATACTTATTATTATTTATTTTTTTCAATTCAAAATTTCAAGTTATCTACTCTCAGTTTAACTATACGAGTACTTGACAGTATTTAGATTCTATACATTTTAGCTACTCGTCCGCCATAGTGAAGGTAGGTAGGTAAGTAGCGGTCATGCACGTCATTACAAGTGTAAAATATAATTCATAAGACTAATAAATTTCAGGACTAAAGAAGACAGTGATAGCAACAATTTGTGAAGAGGCTCTTAACTTTGCCTCAAATAGGCCATTCGGAATCATTAATCATCCCTTGCTTCCTGTGTTGATTTAACGCTGTAGAAGCAGGCTGTCTGTTTTTATACAAGGTGCACCAACAAATCAACCGGTTGTAATTTGCTCAAATTCGACCTCAGTTTTTGGCAAAGAAAATTGAAGATTTTTCATTATTATATTCTTCTTTAATTATTATTTTCGACCTCAGTTTTTGGCAAAGAAAATTGAAGATTTTTCATTATTAAATTCTTATTTACGTATACTTATTATTATTTATTTTTTTCAATTCAAAATTTCAAGTTATCTACTCTCAGTTTAACTATACGAGTACTTGACAGTATTTAGATTCTATACATTTTAGCTACTCGTCCGCCATAGTGAAGGTAGGTAGGTAAGTAGCGGTCATGCACGTCATTACAAGTGTAAAATATAATTCATAAGAATATTTCAGGACTAAAGAAGACAGTGATAGCAACAAATTGTGAAGAGGCTCTTAACTTTGCCTCAAATAGGCCATTTAAGTAAAGCTTGAAAGAAGAAAAATCAAATAAAATCAATACCTAATTACCTATTATCTACATCTAGATTTTATGGAATGAACAAAAAGGTAAAATTGATATTCATAGGGGACACCCTGTATATCTCATTTTCCTACCTCCCCATTTTCCTAATGTCTTAGTTTTCCACAGGATGTTACGGAGTCACGCGATGTTCTATTTTCCTTCTACCTTTCACCTGTTGGTCGCCTACTGTGTACCGCCCAGTGCCCCCTCCTTAAAAACGGAAGGAAACTTTCGGTATATCTTGTTTACAGGAAGGAAACGCTTTATAGCTGTTTCTTGGTCAGATTTAAATCTCGAATACCTTTAAACTGTAGGCAAGCAGTGTAGGCAGAAGTTGTTTATGATAGCTATCACTGCTATCATTAATAACTTGTTATCCTGTCAGAAGACACAATAGGTACATTAAACTCTGATAGGTTCTGCCAAAGATTATATCTAAGAGTCTCACTAACCAGGCATAAGGCGAACTAAAAGTTATTATTATTCTCATTAGCAGCATCGGCGCTAAATGTCCTTACTTGACATTTCACAGAGAAAAGAATAAAAAAAAAGATGTTGTGTCAACTTGCTATCTCAAAGAAAACACGACCTATAGGGAATTTCAATAATAGCAGGTTTTTTCCCTCGGAAAATGTCTGATCTTTACAGCAAAAGCCTTATTTGACTCTATTTTCCAGAGCTTTTCTTTTCTTCTTTTTTCTAATAGATACAGGACAGCCCCTCGGAAAATGTCTGATCTTTACAGCAAAAGCCTTATTTGACTCTATTTTCCAGAGCTTTTCTTTTCTTCTTTTTTCTAATAGATAGTACAGGACAGCTTTTTTTTTCCTGAGCTGGGAAAAAAGAGGTAAAGGTAACAATTTATTTTTTAAATCTCCTCCTGGGATTTCTTCTCTTCTCAAATTATTTCCTGCTACCTATTTGCAACCCTTCAGTAAATTATATCTAATATATAGGTAGATATCTAGTCCAGAAAGGAAATTGGGAAAGTTTCATTCGTACTTTTATAATGGCTGATGTATTTTTCTTTTTAGTATTATTATTTTGACCTTTCATAACTACATTGAAATCCTTTCCACCAACTTGTCAGAAAACTTCTTAATTGGCTTTGTAATGTGAAAATATCTCAGCTACGTTAAGTGCATGGGATCTGGATGAAAAACAGTAGATTTAACTTTTGATCTCCTATATAGGTAGATATCTAGTCCAGAAAGGAAATTGGGAAAGTTTCATTCGTACTTTTATAATGGCTGATGTATTTTTCTTTTCAGTATTATTATTTTGACCTTTCAGAACTACATTGAAATCCTTTCCACCAACTTGTCAGAAAACTTCTTAATTGGCTTTGTAATTTGAAAATATCTCAGCTACGTTAAGTGCATGGGATCTGGATGAAAAACAGTAGATTTAACTTTTCTATTTGAATGCTCTTCTAAAAAACCTCCTGAAGCAAAACTTCCATCAGCATTTTCCTCTTGCGAAAACCGATGCAGAAAGTCAGAACTTTAACCAATTATAAAACAGACAGACCCACGGGCCCATAACTTAATGTTGAAATGTTGGCTTTAGCCTAAAAGCATAATGCTTGAAAACCCTCCGAAACAACCAAAATTTGACCATTAACATGAATCATAATGGACTTCAAAAGATTTTCTGGTATTATGAAGAAATAATGCACATTTTACTGTTTGTATTGTAATGCCTAGGTTACTGTTATTTTATTCTAGAAAATATCCATGCTGAGACCAGAACTTCGCCCGAAGTACTACTGCTGTACGCCTTGATAATATAATTATGATCATAAACATTCCAAAAACATGGGAAATGGAAAAAATATTGGTTGGTACATTATAACCTGAGAAAAGAAAGAAACCAGTATTTAAAGAAAGGGACCAAATTGAACGAAAATATGTAGAAAATAAATACAATAATAGAGCTAATAACCTATATCATCATGTTTGTCACAGCTCTGTAAGCTGTAGCGAACCAAAATTTGACCATTAACATGAATCATAATGGACTTCAAAAGATTTTCTGGTATTATGAAGAAATAATGCACATTTTACTGTTTGCATTGTAATGCCTAGGTTACTGTTATTTTATTCTAGAAAATATCTATGCTGAGACCAGAACTTCGCCTGAAGTACTACTGCTGTACGCCTTGATAATTATGATCATAAACATTCCAAAAACATGGGAAATGGAAAAAATATTGGTTGGTACATTATAACCTGAGAAAAAAAAGAAACCAGTATTTAAAGAAAGGGAACAAAATTGAACGAAAATATGTAGAAAATAAGTACAATAATAGAGCTAATAACCTATATCATCATGTTTGTCACAGCTCTGTAACCTGTAGCGTGTCTCAAACTCACGATATTGTATAATAACAGGCTTACAGGGCAATTAAGACTAGAATTAAAATGAACGACGGAATTTTTTTTTTTAATTCCTAAATAAAAGCCAGAGAAGACAAAAACAACCGAAAAAAGGGTCATATTTCTGTTCATAACATTTATGAAGCGTGAAACAAAATATTCTGACAGTTCTTTTTTTTACCAATCTCTCCCCTTATCCAGGATCTAGGCTTTCTCTCCTGTCTTCTTCGTCATTAGCCAGGCTTACAGGGCAATTAAGACTAGAATTAAAATGAACGACGGAAAAATTATTATTATTTTTTTTTTTTTTAATTCCTAAATAAAAGCCAGAGAAGACAAAAACAACCGAAAAAAAGGGTCATATTTCTGTTCATAACATTTATGAAGCGTGAAACAAAATATTCTGACAGTTCTTTTTTTTACCATCTCTCCTCTTATCCAGGATCTAGGCTTTCTCTCCTGTCTTCTTCGTCATTAGTTCCCCTGTGTCTCTCTCGAGGTTAAATGTAATTTTCTAACAAGAAATTTATTTTAATAAAAATTCTGCTGTGACCATAATGTTTTCTTTTATGTCTGCGTTGTCGGTGTTATCTTTTGAGCTTAAAGCGTTTTAGCATGACTGTGGAGGATTAACAAATGGGGTATACATGAAACTCATGTCTGTGTGTAATGAAACGGGTGTCAGAGTTTGTTATTATTTAACTAAAAGAAAAAAAATGTCGAGAAGAATACAAAGAAGATGAAGAACAAGTAAAATGACTCGAAAAGAAAGTTAAATACCAAATGGTATCTAAAAGTAACAAAATGAGAACAGTGAAAGGAAATTTCGAACGCGGCGGTTGGGGTTTTGTGTCAACAGTAATTAATTTACATGCATCAGCATCAGTATGCATTATAAACTTTGAGTTTTCACCGCAGACATTACACTTTGACAAGGGTGGGTTGTGTACGTGTAGCAGTAGTAGAAGAAGTAGTATAGTAGTAGAAGTAGAAACTAATCGTAATTCTAATGCATTCCTCTTTCCTTATTAGTTTGTTTTAATATGTTCTTTTCTTACACGGGTATACCTACCTACGAGCCACTTTCAAACCTTATGGTACACAAAGCTTACCTATTGAATTGTTATGGCTAAATAATAATAATAATAATAATAATAATAATAATAATAATAATAATAATAATAATAACAACAATAATAATCCATTTATATTTCTTGGTAGATAAGGTTAATTGAAATATTTTGCACTTCCTTAAACATAATAAAACCAAGACTTGGATTAAACAGCGATAGATATGAAGGTGAAATTCCAATAAAAAATTGAGCTTCTGTTCACGAGCAGAAAGCAAAACTTCAAAGGTTCGGTTTATACTTGGGGAACAAATAGAACAGAGCACTAGTAACAATAATCCATTTATATTTCTTGGTAGACAAGGTTAATTGAAATATTTTGCACTTCCTTAAACATAATAAATCCAAGATTTGGATTAAACAGCTATATATATGAAGGTGAAATTCCAATAAAAATTTGAGCTTCTGTTCACGAGCAGAAAGCCAAACTTCAAAGGTTTGGTTTGTACTTGGGGAACAAATAGAACAGAACACTAGTAACAAGAGAGAATACAAAAGCAGGATTTCAAAGAAATACAATTAAATAAACGATGAAGAAATGTTTCCAATTTATTTCTTGCAACCAAGTTATTACCGGTAAGCTTTGTAAAATAAATTAAACACAATGAGCAAAAGAAGGGAAGGAAAAAGAGCGACCGAACGGATATTTAAATGTAACTCTAAAAAAGGTTGAAAAGAATAGAAAGGATAAAGAAAGGAGTGTAAAAAAGGGTGCAAATAGTTTCTCGTATTCGATGGAAAAAATGAATGAGGTCAGAGCACTATTTTCTTTATGACTGATACTTTTACAAAGGTTCTTTCAGTACTTGTTACACTGAAGGAAATAGGGTGAGAAAAAAATAAGCTTTTACTCTTTGAACGTTAACTACTAAGGAAAGGGAAAAGGTGCACCTCGAAGCTACATAGCTCATTTTAATAGTGATAAAAAATAAAATAATAATAATTTCAATCGCCTTGTCACAAAAGTGTTGTTTCTAGATCCATATAGGTACCTATCACGATAAGTAATTAAAATTTATTTTATATGATTTGACTTGGAATCGAAACACCATCTTTCAGATCCGAAAAGGTAGTATTATGATTAATAGTGTGTATGGACTTATTTATTTACATTATGTAACTGACAGCTGACACGATAGATACGTCGTTGTCCGTCTTACTATGGCGGAAAAGGTGGACCTCGAAGCTACATAGCTCATTTTAATAGTGATAAAAAATAAAATAATAATAATTTCAATCGCCTTGTCACAAAAGTGTTGTTTCTAGATCCATATAGGTACCTATCACGATAAGTAATTAAAATTTATTTTATATGATTTGACTTTGAATCAAACCACCATCCTTCAGATCCGAAAAGGTAGTATTATGATTAATAGTGTGTATGGACTTTTTTATTTACATTATGTAACTGACAGCTGACACGATAGATAGGTACGTTGTTGTCCGTCTTACTATGGCAATTCACATTGCTAAATTGACAACAAGGGGCAATCAGAGTGCTATTGTGCTAACGACACTCTCGACCTGATAGTAGGTATCAGTGATCGCTATATCATTTTATACTGACCTAATGATCACTTTACCATGAAATCTAAGGGCCGAATTCGTAATCATAGGAATAAGTTCACGGTTTAGCGTGGTGGATTTTGGATGCGTAGGTTGGTGGGTCGAGTCCCAGTCAAAACGTAAAATTAGCTGAATCAGCTGAAAGTATCAGTGATCGCTATATCATTTTATACTGACCTAATGATCACTTTACCATGAAATCTAAGGGCCGAATTCGTAATCATAGGAATAAGATCAAGGTTTAGCGTGGTGGATTTTGGATCCGTAGGTTGGTGGGTCGAGTCCCAGTCAAAACGTAAAATTAGCTGAATCAGCTGAAACTACAGTAGAATATATAGGTTAAAAGTAAACATAGCCCAAAGAAACCTAAAAATATTGGATAGATCCAGCGGTGTTTTAATACCATAAGAAAATAACACCTCTAAGTACCAACAAAGTTTAAAGTGTAGGTTTTCCCATAAAAATTTATAATAACAGTACTTCACACAACAGATTTTTTCTCTTTATTTAGAAAATTTATGGTCAAATCTAAATAAATATACACACTTTTCTTGCGAATTTATTCTACCTAGACGTTCCCAACAACGAAGGAATATAGGTAATAGAAAATTTAGTTTTTATATACCTATACCTACAACTTGTACTATAGTTCAAGAAGATTACGTAATTGTTCGTTGGACTAACTCAAAACTACATTTGATTTAAAAAGTAAACATAGCCCAAAGAAACCTAAAAATATTGGATAGATCCAGCGGTGTTTTAATACCATAAGAAAATAACACCTCTAAGTACGAACAAAGTTTAAAGTGTAGGTTTTCCCATAAAATTTATAATAACAGTACTTCACACAACACATTTTTTCTCTTTATTTAGAAAATTTATGGTCATTCTAAATAAAAATACACACTTTTCTTGCGAACTTATTCTACCTAGACGTTCCCAACAACGAAGGAATATAGGTAATAGAAAATTTAGTTTTTATATACCTACCTACAACTTGTACTATAGTTCAAGAAGATTACGTAATTGTTCATTGGACTAACTCAAAACTACATTTGATTTGAGAAAAATTACTATACTAAAATTGGAAATAACTGAATCAAATTTATAAACACATTCAACAGGGTATAGTATTAACGATTTTCTCTTTTGAAAAATACGACAATTTTCAGTATGGTACGTTAAAAAATATTTTTAGATATGCCTTGTTTTAAATTAAATAGAAGAAAATAGACGGTAAATATTTGAGCGAAACAACATGCAACTTACCATTTCTTTTGAAATTAAAGTGATCATAAAATCGACTAAGTTCAATGGAATGAATATTAGAAACGAGGTAGGAAAGAACGAAGAAATATATAAATAGATGGTAAATATTTGAGCGAAACAACATGCAACTTACCATTTCTTTTGAAATTAAAGTGATCATAAAATCGACTAAGTTCAATTGAATGAATATTAGAAACGAGGTAGGAAAGAACGAAGAAATATACCGTCAATAGAGCCATTGCTTAGCTCGGTGGATTTCGACTACAAAGGTTTTATTCTTCTCACACGTACGAGAATGTTTTACCTCTTATTATTGCAACATTAAACCAACGCTTGCGCTACGGTGCAGGATGCGTCGCGTATAGGTTTTGCTGCTTTTGCTTCATCTTCGGTTACGTATAATATTCCGAAGCATATTTTTTCGTAAAGGAAAAAAAGAGTAAGGAGATACGGGAGTAAATTGGTCAGTAGTATCATTCCAGATCTAAAAGACGAGTTCTAATTCAATTCCAAGTTGTTTTGGAAGCGAAAATACGTAACTTGGCCTGTATTTAACACATTCAGGACCGGTTGGGCCGTACTCACCTGGTTTTTCGTTGTGTACATATAGAGTACCTAGTAGATATAAACAGATACTGAAATCTAGGTAGCTACCTTGAAAAGCTTTGGGAAAAAAATGGGGACAATTTTGCTGAAAGAGAACCAACCACTTGGTGAAGACATTGGGGATAAAATTTCAGGTTGGAATTCAAAATTCATTCCAGATCTAAAAGACGAGTTCTAATTCAATTCCAAGTTGTTTTGGAAGCGAAAATACGTAACTTGGCCTGTATTTAACACATTTAGGACCGGTTGGGCCGTACTCACCTGGTTTTTCGTTGTGTACGTTGTGTAGTAGATATAAACAGATACTGAAATCTAGGTAGCTACCTTGAAAAGCTTTGGGAAAAAATGGGGACAATTTTGCTGAAAGAGAACCACTTGGTGAAGACATTGGGGATAAAATTTCAGGTTGGAATTCAAAACTGCGACCTCCTGCTTACGAGAGCACCCTAATCTATAGTTGATGTCGAACATGTCTGCCACAACTTGTCCTTAATCATAACCATGAAACATGGAACTTTGAAGGAGTTTCTAGCGTGCTTGTCTCAAAATTCAACAGATAGGTAATCACTTGGGAATAATTGCTTACGAGAGCACCCTAATCTATAGTTGATGTCGAACATGTCTGCCACAACTTGTCCTTAATCATAACCATGAAACATGGAACTTTAGAGAAGTTTCTAGCGTGCTTGTCTCAAAATTCAACAGATAGGTAATCACTTGGGAATAAGGGAAAGTTTATGTCAAACTATTCCGACATTCTTCACCCCAGATGATCGTAAATGAAATGAGCTACCCTTCTGTTCCACTTTACACTAGTTTTACTTTACACCAGCTCAGTTTAGTAGGGTAAACTTTTTACGAGGGTCCTAGGGCTCTTGAAATTATAGTGGTCTCAAATTCAATTCGGTTCAGTACATTATTAAATCCCCTATGATAATTGTTATTTTTCTGAAAATATTGTACAGTAGAACCTCGGTTATATCAACCTCCATTATACCAACTCCAAAAATCGGGGTTTTCCCCTATATTTCAGGGAAATCCTACTCTATCAGAGGAACAGATCATCAAAAGTGTTCAAATAATGAGACTAATGACGAAGAAAACAATATCGTAGATGTGTTTTTTGTTTGTTTCTTAGTTTTTTTTTTATTTAATTTAAAAATAAAAGGGTATTTCTTCCCTATTTTGTTCTTTTGTACCACTAAATTTGGCCCTATTTTCATTGTTTTCAAGGGAATTTCGATTATATCAACTTCTATACAGAATCTCGATTTTATCAACTACCCTCGGTCCTAATTAGTTGATATAATCGAGGTTCTACTGTACTTATTACCCATTAGGTACGTACCTAAAAAAATTATCATAAAAAAATAAGGTCTATTAAAAATTAAAATTAATACCATTTTTTGCTTTCGATTATATCAACTTCTATACAGAATCTCGATTTTATCAACTACCCTCGGTCCTAATTAGTTGATATAATCGAGGTTCTACTGTACTAATTACCCATTAGGTACGTACCTAAAAAAAATTATCATAAAAAAATAAGGTCTATTAAAAATTAAAATTAATACGATTTTTTGCTCAAAAGGTTTTTTTTTTTTTTTTTTTTTTTTTTTTTTTTTTTTTTTTTGTAGGGTAGGACCGTTTCTAGCTTTTTATTTTATAACCTGTGCCTTCTGTACCTATGGAAGGAAGGGAGTGAATTTTCAAATTGTCAGGAATCAGGTTAATCCCAAACTCCTCTTAGGTACTAATTCTGTGTGGACTCTGAAGGTAAAAGAGGACTTTGAATAATATTAAACTCTGGAAATTTTCCAGAGTTCAAAGGCATACACATTGATATATGAAATTTAGGAGATGACAAAAAATAAAAAACTTGGTGGTACGTTCCAAATAATTTAACTTTATCTTGAGTTAAAAATAATTACCTACTTTCAAAGGAACGAAATGGGGAAAAATTGAATTTCCTTGGAAAAAAATTCAAATCTCCAAACAAATTAGGCAGGTACATAGGTACTGATTTTCTGTAATCACTACGGGCTAAAAAATTCCCGGAGGGACGGACCCTGCTTGTTATTTTATAACCTGTGCCTTCTGTACCTATGAAAGAAAGGGAGTGAATTTTCAAATTGTCAGGAATCAGGTTAATCCCAAACTCCTCTTAGGTACCAATTCTGTGTGGTCTCTGAAGGTAAAAAAGGACTTTGAATAATATTAAACTCTGGAAATTTTCCAGAGTTCAAAGGCATACACATTGATAGGTATATGAAATTTAGGAGATGACAAAAAATAAAAAAACTTGGTGGTACGTTCCAAATAATTTAACTTTATCTTGAGTTAAAAATAATTACCTACTTTCAAAGAAAAGAAATGGGGAAAAATTGAATTTCCTTGGAAAAAATTCAAATCTCAGCGGCAAACAAACTCTCCGCTTCTTACTCGAGAAGCAAAAATGAGCAGGAATTGCATAGCTCTCTAAAACTAAGGGGCATTTTATTCATATAATTTTGAGCTTAAAAACGTACAAAATTTACTAACTCCTGTCCAATGGGTCGAATAAATAGGTAAATTATTAATAGTTTTTTTTTCTACTTTCACATCGGTAGTAGGTAGGTCACAATAAGATTTTTTTTGTATGAACCAAAAATTTCAGCACCTTATAAATTACAAGGGGGACAATCATTCCTAAAACGACAATTTACTAACTCCTGTCCAATGGGTCGAATAAATAGGTAAATTATTAATAGTTTTTTTTTCTACTTTCACATCGGTAGTAGGTAGGTAACAATAAGATTTTTTTGTATGAACCAAAAATTTCAGCACCTTATAAATTACAAGGGGGACAATCATTCCTAAAACGACTCTCTAGAAACTCTAGATCTAGATACCTAAATCGGTAGGTAAACTGAATGAAAATAAGAAGGCTACCTGCCTCTAATTGTATGGGCGCCTGAAAACTAATTAGTTATGCAATGTGTTAGCTTGCCATATCAAAATGTGCGTTTATGGCATGAAGAACAGCCTGATTATTGTTTTTTATTTCTTTAACAAAAACAAATTATTATATCCATACTGTTTTGACATCGAAAATTCAATTCGGTTCAGTACATTATTAAATCCCCTATGATAATTGTTATTTTTCTGAAAATATTGTACAGTAGAACCTCGGTTATATCAATCTCCATTATATCAACTCCAAAAATCGGGGTTTTTCCCTATATTTCAGGGAAATCCTATCAGCCTCGCTACAAGAAGATAGCGAGTGAAACAGCCTCACTACAAGAAGAATGAGTTGCAGCGAGTCCAGATTGAACTGAGGAAGGGTTTTGACGAGGCCAAGTCTAAGGTGAGTAGCGATTCGCTTCGATAGCGAGTGAAACAGCCTCGCTACAAGAAGATAGCGAGTGAAACAGCCTCACTACAAGAAGAATGAGTTGCAGCGAGTCCAGATTGAACTGAGGAAGGGTTTTGACGAGGCCAAGTCTAAGGTGAGTAGCGATACGCTTCGATAGCGAGTGAAACAGCCTCGCTACAAGAAGATAGCGAGTGAAACAGCCTCACTACAAGAAGAATGAGTTGCAGCGAGTCCAGATTGAACTGAGGAAGGGTTTTGACGAGGCCAAGTCTAAGGTAAGAGCCCAAAAGGGAGGGTAACGCTATTTTACGGTCAGTAGCTTCAGTAAAAAGTAATACTTATGCGATTAATCCATTTGTACTTTCCTTATCCTATAGGAAGGGGAAGGAAAGTAATGTAATCGGGTCAAAATTTCGATGGTCAGTTTTTAGTGCCAAAACACGTTTTGAGGTCCCTGGAGCCTAAATCCAAAGTTTCAGCCATTGGTCCGTGTGTATCTGTGTGTCTGTCTGTCTGTCTGTAAACAAAATATCTCGAGAACGGTAAGAGCTAGCGACTTGAAATTTGGTATGTAGCTGTCAAATGTGATAAGGATGCGACACGAAACTTTTGGTTAAGATCGGTGCATTGGTTGGCGGCATTTTACCGCTTTTTGGCGGTTTTCGGTCTAGTTTAACAATATCTCGGGAACGGTATGAGCTAGAGACTTGAAATTTGGTATGTAGTTCACAAATGAGACAAGGATGCAACAGAAAAGATAGTTAAGCTAGTTAAGATAGGTGCTGCGCTTGGCGGTATTTTGACCGCTTTTGGACGGATTTCGACCGTTTTTTGGCGGTTTTCTTTTCAGCTATACCGACTAAACGGTTAGAGATATGGTAAAAGTTCGGGTAAAATTAAAATAATACTCAAATAAGCATCATTCAATAGGATAAGGAAAGTCGTGTGATGTTCACACCAGATTTTTTACATAACGCTAAATCAAAATTTTGAAGGTGTACCTTCAAAATCAAGCCCCCCCAAAAATTTAGGCAAGAACCGCCTAAGATTTTTTACATAACGCTAAATCAAAATTTTGAAGGTGTACCTTCAAAATCAAGCCCCCCCAAAAATTTAGGCAAGAACCGCCTATGAAAACGACTCTCTAGAAACTCTAGATCTAGATAAATCGGTAGGTAAACTGAATGAAAATAAGAAGGCTACCTGCCTCTATTTGTATGGGCGCCTGAAAACTAATTAGTTATGCAATGTGTTAGCTTGCCATATCAAAATGTGCGTTTATGGCATGAAGAACAGCCTGATTATTGTTTTTTATTTCTTTAACAAAAACAAATTATTACATCCATACTGTTTTTACATCGAAAGGTCTAGATTTCAGGCAATCTCAAATCTCGGCTCGAAACTTTTGCTAGTTATTGCTTAGGTACTTTGACTTTTTAATTCGAAAGCGCTCACTAATGTCGCAAGACATTAAAAATAAATTTTAGTTTTGGTCTGAAATAAAAGTTTTTATCACTTTTTAGAGAGGGAAATATTTTTGAAATTAGAAAGTCTACAATGATAATACTCATCACGGTCGTAAAGTAGGACAATTATCAGCTGAAAACTGAAATTTTAACTAAACAGAAAAAAAATACTAGGTAGTCCTTGGTTTTTTCGAAAAGTTAGAAATAGGTAAGCAAAATCTGTTCGTAATAATAACGTGATTATAAGGAGTAATTATCAGTCACCCATTTCAAAGTAGGTACCAAGTTTATTGTTTAAAATGTGTTAATTTTGGGCGGAAAATAGCCCCAAATTTCCTTAGAAACTTTTTGACACAGTTTTGTGAAAATTTGCATTCAAAGTATCACATTTTGTTGATAGCTTCAAAGTAATATTCAGAACTTTGTTGCTTCCTAATCGCTGAAGTATAAATACACCTACTTAAGTAAAAATTTGAAATAGCTTATAATGCAATATTTGAAATGAAATACCTAGCAATATTTGAAGAAGTACTTAAGTACATAGAAATTATTAGTTCACGTATAGCTTATAATGACTGTCATTGACCTTACTAATTCCAGGCTATTCTGAAAAGTTGAACACAGAGAAGAGAGAAGAATTCAAAGAGCAACGCACAATTTGTGTTCATGCATATTCGTCAAGATAATGACGTATGTTTATGTACAAAAAAATTTCCATGTAGGTATAATGTACAAAGGCGGACTGATATATTACAATGTAAATATAAACGATTATGTGGTAAACAAGGAGTATTTTAACAGAGAAGAAAACAAGAAACAGAATATCAAATGGGAATAATGTTTAGGGATGGTTTGCACTAACGTTTGTCAATGTTTGCTATCTTTTTGTTATTCAAATATTTAATTAAAACCTGGTTTCGGTATAGAGACGGGGGAAAGAAATCCTTTTTCTTCTAAGCCCCGAAAATAATTTATACAGAAGGTACAGGATACATGGTGATTTGGTGATGGTAGTCTCATCAAATTAATTTAAAAATCAAAGTAATAAATAATTATTATGTAAAATTCAAATGCATTCGTTAATAACAATTTTGATCTCTAAGGGTACTCAGCGTATTCAAAGCATTACTGATAAGCGACGACAGTTCCCAATATTAGCAGCGTGGTTTCACCCTTTTACAACAAATTTAATAAAGTAATTAAATCACCGTTAAACACTTTTTACGGGTCCACTCTACATCACCAAATAAGTTTAATTTTCAATAAACACCTACATGTCTAATTAACATTTTTTGTCTAAAAAAACTGTTAATTAGACTGAAATTATGTTTATTCGTGGTTCATAGCAAAGAAGAAAAATTCCTTGTGAATGGATTTGTAAACTTATGAGAAAAGAAAAAAGTCTATAACCCAGGTACGATGTTGAATGACTAGGATGTTGATTGTTGATTCGGGAGACCATTTGATTCGTTTCCGGGGTCTTCCTGAAACACAGCATCCGAGAGATCAAGTCTATCCATTGGAATGGAGCAAGGTACGGTTGAAAATACGGTTTTGGTATCCACTTGATCGTAATACTGATCTGTGGATTTTATTGCTGAAAAAGAAAAAAATAAGAGAGCTTTACTTTGAGGCTTATTAAAATTAGTTCTTAAATTGTATGATCGCCTGAAAATACCCCTAATTATACAATATATGCACATCATAAATAGTGGATGTGTCCTTCTTGATAAACACAAAATGATATTTTACAAGTATGGAAATCAAAAGAATAGTAACATTTAGACTCAAAAATATCTGCAAAGAAATTAAAAATATGCATTTATGTATTTTATTTTATTATATAGGTATTTTATTTCATTATAATTATATGTAAATTCTCTGTCTGGCGCAATAAGAAATAATAGAGAAAACTCATGTCTGGAGAGACCCAATAATATTTTCAAATAGAAGCCTTATCAGTTTGCTTTTATCATTTTTGCAATATTCCTGTGCAGTCGTTTCCTGCAGACAAATGTTCATTCTAATGTCTCTATCTGCAGTAGCTGTATTTTTAGTCCCTTCTGTTGGAGAAAGCCTAGCACATTATTTTTCCGCTTACTTACGTCGTAGTGTATTGTAAGAGCTAATAAATATGCAAGTGCGTTTCTACTTGAAATTTATGACCTAATAATTGTAAAATTTGAGACCTCAAAGCAGCTCATTTCGGGAGACGCAAAATTTTTGAATTCCAGATGAGGTCTCTGCAATATTAAAAAAGCTGTATGGCATCTGCTACCCTAAGTAGGTGAAAGAGTATGCCTTTTGAGAAATAACTAATCGAATTTGGTCGACTTTAGTTTATATTCATTGTTCTTACCATCTTTACTTTGAGTTCCACTCCGTCGTATGGACGAAAGCAGTCGATTTTTCTCGCACATGAGGACAGTTTTGTAGGCGACACGATACTGTTTGTTCATAATGACATATATGATAGGGTTAATACATGCTGACAGGTATAGGAATATGTACGATATGACATGAAGCCCTGAAATCAGAAACAGAAATGCGGTTAATATTTGCTGTTAGGGGTCTACAATACAAGACACAGGGCAAAGGGGCTATTCAGTATCATCGGGACAGAATAAACAAGTTATTGTATTATCATGGGAGGTTTTATCCTCCGCCATTGCTTACGCCTATTTATGGAAGGTAATTTATGTGTTTATAGAAAGTAATTTATGTGATGACAGGTTTGATACGATCAATATCGTCTTCAGTAACGTAAGA
This sequence comes from Diaphorina citri, assembly GCF_000475195.1. Taxonomy (NCBI): domain Eukaryota; kingdom Metazoa; phylum Arthropoda; class Insecta; order Hemiptera; family Psyllidae; genus Diaphorina; species Diaphorina citri. The sequence goes on along the minus strand of NW_007377612.1, from coordinate 146,537 downwards.
GAGGAAGAGACCATCCGTTCAGGTATTGCTTGCTCCTTTGAAGGCACTTTCTTTATCAACAAACATCATAGCATAAAATATCAATAATACGTATGATCATCAAAATATACCGAACTAAAATGACCATTCCTTATTCTAAACACGGTTTGCGTTTGATATAATAGACCATTTTTAATTAAGTTGAAAACTCCTTTTTCCCTTTGATCCCTGAACTAAAATTCAACTTTGGATACGTAAATCAACTTGAGTTTTTTCGCAAAAGGGTAGGCAATCGAATATTTTATTTCACGGGGCATATAAGAGGATAACCAGCAGGATATTTGAATCAACTTGAGTTTTTTCGCAAAAGGGTAGGCAATCGAATATTTTATTTCACGGGGCATATAAGAGGATAACCAGCAGGATATTTGAGTTTAAAGTAATCTAGTGGTGGTTTAATAGGTTTGAACTCGTGGACTTGACAAGTTACAAGTAATGTCAAATTCAGGTGTTGGCCTTTAATAGAGTAGGAATATTATCCCCATTTTTTCCCGCAAAGTAGTAATCCTAAATCAGTGCCGCGAAATAGTAACTTTTCGGGAAATCAAAGAAGTAAAAAAGAAATAGGAATGTGGTTAATCGATATGGAAAAGAATCATTACAAGGAAAACAATAGGTTTAGAAATTATAATGATTATGTAAAGAGAAAGAAATACAGAAACTTATTGAACCGAAGCGAATACAATAGCCCGTCCCTTATACTATCGTAATAATAAAGGAAGGACGGGCTAAAAAGTAGAGAAAATAGAAAACATTTTAGTTTTATGTGTTTTGTTCTGACCTAGTGACCACATAAATAGTTATGTATCTGCCACGGATATATAATAGGGCTTAAGTTAAGGTCAGTTCTATATCAGTAATTAATTGCTCTTTTCTGGGCTATTTGCTCGCACAATCGTATTTTCCATTTACATCTCGTGCTTTTGGAGCCACTTACACTTTGTCTCTCGGTTTTAGTTTTTGCTTTTCTCTCAACATCTGAACTCTCTATTTTATCTTTCCTATATCTTTACTAGGTAGACATACAAGTATTATTATTTATATAATTTTAAATAAAAGTAAATAGTATTTGTTTTATCTGTTTAACATTTTTAAAACAATTTTAATTTATTTTCTCTTGCACGAAAAACAAAATGAAATCCGGAAGTCTGCAACTCTGCACGCGAAAACTTTTTCGTTTCCTAAAGTCTAAAACAATTATGCTGTCTACAAGGAAATATAATTGGATTATTTATTTATTATGAAATAAATGTCAAATGATGCCTTTTGATTTATTCCTTCTTGGAAAAAGACAGACAAAATTGAAATAAATTGAATTAAATACCTAAGTTTTTTTTTTCTTCTGAAATAATTTATATGAACTCTTTTTTGAAAAGAAATGGAGCAGGCCAAGAATTAAAAGTTTTAATTTCAGAGGCAATGACATTTGTCAATGAATCCTAAACTCTACAAGAAGGGTTATAAAGAGGACAAGATAACAACTTTATCGGGGGACGAGAAGGCAATGACATTTGTCAATGAATCCTAAACTCTACAAGAAGGGTTATAAAGAGGACAAGATAACAACTTTATCGGGGGACGAGAAGGAGGGTGAAAATAAACGGGGAATTTTAAACATTTGGAAATGGAGTCTACAATTTGATGATGAAATTCGAGTCAACATTCGTAGATTTTTTTATTATGATAATTTATTATCATTATTAACTAGCCGAAATCCATCGCTTTCTGCTAGTAAACCCTTAAGGCATGGCCGTTCATGTCACTCATCCATTTAGTGGTCTTGCTGGGCGTTCACGGGAGTGCAAGCAATAAGTTCACAAAGTTTCATAGCAATCGGATGAGCGTTTTGGCCAGGCATAAAGTTCGAAACAAAATGTGTGTCATGCGCAGAAACCAAAACTCGTCGAGCATCGTCACGATCCCCAAAAAAAATGCGTTGCGAAATCTGTCTATTATTTCCAGTTGAAGATATTATTTCACACACCGATATGACGGGTTAACTTCGCTTTCAGAGTGTAGCAAATATTAGCATTATTCATTTAACAAAACTTGGAAACTATTCACGTCAGCCTTTTCTTTCATCTTCCAATCACAATGGAATACCCTAAAGTTTACATTTCAAAAGAAAAACTGATCTCTCTTTTTCTTTTCCATAAACTTTCTGCGACAGGGCCGCAGTTCTGGTGGAACTCTGATGCAGGTTGAATGCAAATTTGCTATAGGTACCCTATACAAGTACGTATACATTATTACGAGTATGATGGGATTTTCCGCTGTGTGCTGCTAATATTTATTTTATTCCTCCTCCTTCTTCTTCTTCGTCTTCTTCTTCTCTTCCTCCTTTTTAGTCCGTCCTTCCTTTATTATTACAATAGTAGTAAAAAGGTATAAGGGACGAACTATTGTATTCGCTTCGAAGGTACCCTATACAAGTACGTATACATTATTACGAGTATGATGGGATTTTCCGCTGTGTGCTGCTAATATTTATTTTATTCCTCCTCCTCCTTCTTCTTCGTCTTATTCTTCTCTTCCTCCTTTTTAGTCCCTCCTTCCTTTATTATTACAATAGTAATAAAAAGGTATAAGGGACGGACTATTGTATTCGCTTCGGTGTCGTCTGTCTGTTCAAGTAACGTGACGTAATGTTAGTGTGTTCCTGCCTTTAGTGTCACAGTTTTTGGTGGATTGTAAGATTTTCCAAATATCTCATTTTATCCACGCACCGAGTGTTTACCTACAGTACGATCACCGATCTTTATAACCATTTTTAGCCCGTCCTTCCTTTATTATTACGATAGTAATAAAAAAAAAGGTATTGTGAACGGGCTATTGTATTCGCTTCGGTATCGTCTTTGTGTGTGTCTGTCTGTCTGTTCCCATAGAAGGACTTGTCCAAACCTGGTCGACCTATATATCAAATTAAAGGTCTTTTTATCAGGAACACGAAAATGGTGGTGCAAATTTTGTCCTAAAAACCATAAAGCCAAAAAACCGAGAAAACTGGTTTTTGGGGGATTTTTTTCACATTTTCTCACACAAATGAGCTCTGATCTTGAAATTTGTCGCGACGACCTATGAACTCAAAGCGAGAAAGTTTTAGATAACACTTCAGTCGTTATTTTAAGACCGGTTTTAGCGTTACCTATGTTAAGCTACGCCGAGGAAGTGATGGGTGACTTAAACATTATATTGGGAATCAAGGGAGAACGGGCTCTAGTCTTGGATACCGCGGATGCCGCGAACTAACCGCGGATATCGCGAACTAACAGCGGATACCACGAACTAACCGCGGATACCGCGAACTCACCGCGGATACCGCGAACAAACCGCGGATATCGCGAACAACCGCGGATACCGCGATCTAACCGCGGATATCGCGAACTAACCGCGGATACAGCGAACAAACATCAACAGTACCACCAATATGAATCACACTCACACAGGCGTTTAATTTTCTGTGCCATCTCATATTCAGTCCTTACCATCAGTGTTCTCAGAACATATGAAGTTCTAGAAACACTCGTACACGCCATTGTTCTGACACTTAATCGCGTACATCAATTTTGTTTACTTCCACATGAACCGTCTCAACAATGCTTTGCAAAGTTTACAAAATGATTAACTTTTTTTTAGAAGGAATAAAATTACAAAATCGATCACGGTACTTAATCTAGGACACCTGAGTTTACATCATACTTTCATAGAAATTATATATACCTACCTATTTTGCTACAAAAAACCGGGGAAATGTAACACAATCAAAGCTAGGTAGGTTATAAAGTTATAATTGCATTCAAAAAGATTGCACTACAAAGTGTAATAAATCATTGCATTTTACTGACCCCTATAACTAAATATTTTGTGTCAAGCTTGGTATAAAATGGAAATTACATACAAGCCTACGTTACCAACAATGAAAAAATTAAAAATAATTGTGTGTACTTACAAGTTTATACTTAATCGCGTACATCAATTTTGTTTACTTCCACATGAACCGTCTCAACAATGCTTTGCAAAGTTTACAAAATGATTAACTTTTTTTAGAAGGAATAAAATTACAAAATCGATCACGGTACTTAATCTAGGACACCTGAGTTTACATCATACTTTCACAGAAATTATATATACCTACCTATTTTGCTACAAAAAACCGGGGATATGTAACACAATCAAAGCTAGGTAGGTTATAAAGTTATAATTGCATTCAAAAAGGTTGCACTACAAAGTGTAATAAATCATTGCATTTTACTGACCCCTATAATTAAATATTTTGTGTCAAGCTTGGTATAAAATGGAAATTACATACAAGCCTACGTTACCAACGATGAAAAAATTAAAAATAATTGTGTGTACTTACAAGTTTACAGCCTGATATGTATATAAATAGAATAATAACATTATTATGGTAGAAAAGTTGATCGTCCTTTTTTTTTCTGGTACCTTTTTAAAAACATTGGAACTCAGAAATATACGTTTATAATACTTACCAGGAAAATGAACTTCGGAATCAACTGTCTTGACGACTGTGATGGGCAGGTAACATGTTAGGAATGACAGGAAAATTACTAGCACCATTTTGGTGATTCGCATATCATTCCTTTTGGCTTTTAGCTCTTTCTGATCTTTTTTGCTCTGGATTTTCGAGGTGTGCCTCCGTAATCGTTTTTCAGAACTGAAATAAAACATGACATTTATAGAGAGCATGGACAAATGAATTCAAAGTTTCAAAATAAACACAACTTGTACTTTTGGGAACAGAGAAATCTGGCACCAAGACAGGAAAATTACTAGCACCATTTTGGTGATTCGCATATCATTCCTTTTGGCTTTTAGCTCTTTCTGATCTTTTTTGCTCTGGATTTTTGAGGTGTGCCTCCGTAATCGTTTTTCAGAACTGAAATAAAACATGACATTTAGCATGGACAAATGAATTCAAAGTTTCAAAATAAACACAACTTGTACTTTTGGGAACAGAGAAATCTGGCACCAACGGAATTTTCATTGACTAATTAGAGTTTGTTAGTCACTATATTTGTTTTCCGGTTTACAACAGGTCTGTTTATAAAGGGAGGTCTAAAGGAATTTAATTTATTTACTAATACAAAAGTAATTTAAAATAAACCTAGTTAATAGGTATTATTTTATCGGACATACAACAGGTCTGTTTATAAAGGGAGGTCTAAAGGAATTTAATTTATTTACTAATACAAAAGTAATTTAAAATAAACCTAGTTAATAGCACCTTGTACTTTATCGGACATAGGTACTTGCATTCTAAAACTTGCGGAGATGAGAAGTTACGGAAGAGAAATATTTATAGCACATTGCATATCTAAAGTAGAAATCAGGCGTTCATACAAATTTTACCCACGATATCAGTATTACAAATTCTCGTTAGAACCCTAGGGCCCTAGGGTATTAGACGATTGTACCTAAGAAGTAGGATGAGAAGTTACGGAAGAGAAATATTTATAGCACATTGCATATCTAAAGTAGAAATCAGGCGTTCATACAAATTTTACCCACGATATTAGCATTACAAATTCTCGTTAGAACCCTAGGGTATTAGACGATTGTACCTAAGAAGTAAATTGAATCTCCAATCATGATATCTCGGTCTTAGAATCAGCCCTGACCAAAGGGCACACAGCGACACATTAACATTTATTATTATTGCCAAATACTACGCTGGATAGCCAAAAGGCCATTTGTATTGTATTTTAAAATTGAGTCATTAAATTTACGAGGACTCGAAAATTGAACTGGTTGGCCAAATTGTAAAAGGGATATTGAATAAAATTAAATTGTTTTGAGGTTCCAGTATAATTATTTTCCATTTTCCAATACTAGGTTGTAGAATTTTATGTTCAACTGCTGCCGACCTTAATGAGAAAAGGGGTTTCACACTTGTCCAGATGAAATTGAACATTTCGTTTCACTACGGTTGAGGGTAAAGGTATAAATAGATACAAACTATACCTACTCGTATTATTATGGATGGTAACCTTTACACTCAAGTTTCTATGAATATACCTAATATCTGCTCTGAATAAAATTATTTTAATCTGTGTTGCTGTAAAATAAGTAGGTAGGTGAATATGACCAATGCTTCTTGAATTTCGTAGTAGGTAGATCCTAGACTCCCAAAGTGAAGGTAACCATAATTTTCGATATAAATCGAGAGTAAAAATCGTATTAACTTAATTTTACGGAAAACCCCTTTTGGTAAGCTTGGTCCTTATGACTGATGGATAATGGGTAAGCTGCCAACAGGGGTTAAACCCCAAAATGGCCAAACATCTTGTAACATTACAATACAAATGACGGACTAATTAACAGAGACGCATTAAATAGTGTAGCTAGTGTAATTTGTTGACCCAAACTGTACGTACCTTTGACAATGATTTATTACGCAGGATGCAGTCGATTTTTCTCGCACATGAGGACAGTTTTGTAGGCGACACGATACTGTTTGTTCATAATGACATATATGATAGGGTTAATACACGCTGACAGGTATAGGAATATGTACGATATGACATGAAGCCCTGAAATCAGAAACAGAAATGCGGTTAATATTTGCTGGATAAATTACCAAATTACCAAATTTTAATTCAAAGGCTACAGTTTTCATCGCCCATGTCAACACTTTAATCTTACAGCAGGTTGTACTGGAATTTCCAATGCCGTACCTAAATACTAAATTTACGGGGCTGTGAACGCTTAAAATTCAGCTGAGTTAATTTATAGGCCTTGCGTTAAATGTGTAGGAGTAGCGAGTAGTACGTATAGGTTTATAGAATTGAGTATAGGTACCAAAGCAGTAGGTATTAAAACGTCCTTTTGTAACTTGTGAAAATCTAGGTATTACCTACAAATTACAGGGTGGTTTAAAATTTAGACCTTAAAATATTCTATGTATTTAGTACAATTTCCTCACCGTTTAGCTACATCCTTTATATTACTGATGGGTGATAAAATCTAGCTTATCTCGTTATTGTGCATAATTTATTCCTAGTATTTCCTGGTATTAGTATATTAAGCTATAAACTGACGTGATAATATAACAAATCGTCGAAACAATGATGCTCTCTCGAAAAAATTAAAATTTTAATTTTATTCCTATTTAAATTATGCCTATTTTACGATTAAATATAAATAGGCAGGTAGTAGGTAGGTATCTAAATAAAATTTCAATAGAGGAGGCTTTGAATTTGAATGTCAAAATGTTCACTAAGCCGGTTTTTCGCCTGAATTGTTATACACCTATATAGTTTGTTTCTTACCTGCGTACGACCCAAAATATTTTGGCATAACACAGAATGATTATGACACAAGGAATTACAAATCCTATCAGGAAGAGAGCCCTTTTGGAGCTTCGCCCATTCTCGTCAGGCAAAATTGAGCAAGTCAGCAGTCTCGTGTCCAGGTCAAAACGGCCTGTGAGGAAGCACAAAATGACAAAAATAGACATAAAATAATAATAATAATAAATTTTTCACTCATACTCGTACATCACATACCTATTTGTTAATTGAATCAAATGCAGGACGTGGGTTAAAATAGTAAATTTTAAATCACGATGTATGTAGATGGTAGATGTCGATTAAAAATGCTCTATAAGTTTTTTTCAAGTTTGTCTCCTAAAGGCCCTTTCCCATTTGTCAGACATAAGTAATTTTATGATTATCCTTTCATACCTATTAGTTCATTTCTATTTTACAAAGATCAAAGAATTACAAAAAAAACTCTGTATTTTTGTTTCTTACCCCATTGACCCGCAAGAGTAGGGATTTGCATTCCAAAGCTGAGTGCATAGCAGAATGCGATCATACAACCAATCCATACAGGTTTGTATATTGTATTGTACATTTGATGATGAGCAATCATGATATATCTGAAATCATAGAAGAAAACAAACCACGGATACCGCGAACTAACCGCGGATATCGCGAACTAACCGCGGATACCGCGAACTAACCGCGGATACCGCGAACTAACCGTGGATATCGCGAACTAACAGCGGATGCCGCGAACTAATCGCGGATATCGCGAACAAACCGAGGATACCGCGAACTAACCACGGATAAAAACGGACATTTAAAAAGGAGACAATGTAACTTCTCTATAAATAAACACAGAGGAATCGATGAGAACCTTCCACATACCGCGAACAAACCGCGGATACCGCGAACTAACCGCGGATATCGCGAACTAACCGCGGATACCGCGAACAAACCGGGGATACCGCGAACTAACCACGGATATCGCGAACTAACAACGGACATTTAAAAAGGAGACAATGTAACTTCTCTGTAAATAAACACAGAGGAATCGATGAGGACCTTCCACTTTTGAAAATTGAAGGGGAAATGAGCAAATGCCTAATAGGAGAAACCTCCCCTCAACCCCCTACATTTCCCCAACCTTCTACTATTATTTTTAGTAGTAGGGGGTCAAGGGGAGGTTTCTTTAAACCTAAATTTTTGTCAGAGCTCATTCTCTCTTCTGATTTCAGGTTGGAAGGTTCTCTGTTCCTGATCCCTCTCTAATATTTCAAATCTTCATCCAAAAACCTTAGAGGTATCTATCTAATATAATGTTTACTTAACTGCCCAATTTTCTTAATAGAGGAAAACCATTTTTGCTGAGGTACCACTTGAACTACGGACAGAAACGCCCCTGGGCGAACTAACCGCGGATACCGCGAACTAACCGCGGATACCGCGAACTAACCGCGGATACCGCGAACTAACCGCGGATATCGCGAACTAACCGCGGATACCGCGAACTCACCGCGGATACCGCGAACTAACCGCGGATATCGCGAACTAACCGCGGATACAGCGAACAAACCGCGGATATCGCGAACTCACCGCGGATACCGCGAACTAACCGCGGATATCACGAACTAACCGCGGATACCGCGAACTAACCGTGGATATCGCGAACTAACAGCGGATGCCGCGAACTAACAGCGGATGCCGCGAACTAATCGCGGATATCGCGAACTAACCGCGGATATCGCGAACAAACCGGGGGTATTGCGAACTAACCACGGATAACAACGGACATTTAAATAGGAGACAATGTAACTTCTCTATAAATAAACACAGAGGAATCGATGAGGACCTTCCACTTTGAAAATTGAAGGGGAAATGAGCAAATGCCTAATAGGAGAAACCTGCCCTCAACCCCCTACATTTCCCCAACCTTCTACTATTATTTTTGGTAGTAGGGGGTCAAGGGGAGGTTTCTTTAAACCTAAATTTTTGTCAGAGCTCATTCTCTCTTCTGACTTCAGGTTGGAAGGTTCTCTGTTCCTGATCCCTCTCTATGATGACTTCAAATATTTCAATGTGGTTTTTGGAATTTTCGGACAAGAGAGAGCACCCAACATAGTACTTTGATTTCCTATGTAACTTTTCATGAAAAATCGATTGATATGCATAATTTATCAAAATTTATTGTTATCCTAACCTACGAGTAAAATTATTCTATTACGTACATCTTTGGGAACACAACTTCTATTTTTAGATCACCCTGTATACAGATTTTAGTCCGTCCTTCCTTTATTATTACAATAGTAATAAAAAGGTACATATAAGAGACGGACTATTGTATTCGCTTTGGTGTCGTCTGTCTATGACTGATCTAATTCACAATCCATTGAATTTATTCTGCTTGGTCTTTTCAAATGTTGATTCTTGTCAAATCTTCATCCATTAAATAGTGTAGCTAGTGTAATTTGTTGACCCAAACTGTACGTACCTTTGACAATGATTTATTACGCAGGATAAATTACCACAACTTCTATTTTTAGATCACCCTGTATACAGATTTTAGTCCGTCCTTCCTTTATTATTACAATAGTAATAAAAAGGTACATATAAGGTGCGGACTATTGTATTCGCTTTGGTGTCGTCTGTCTATGACTGATCTAATTCACAATCCATTGAATTTATTCTGCTTGGTCTTTTCAAATGTTGATTCTTGTCAAATCTTCATCCAAAAACCTTAGAGGTATCTATCTAATATAATGTTTACTTAACTGCCCAATTTTCTTAATAGAGGAAAACCATTTTTGTTGAGGTACCACTTGAACTACGGACACATACGCCCCTGGGTTCTTCAGAAATAGATGCATTTCATTGTTTATAGTTTTCTTCTTCGAACTTTTCTTCCTCCGTTGAAAGTGATTTCCAGCATTCCAAGTTTCCTTTTTGTTCGAGTCAAGACGTCATTGGACTTTCATGTTTTATTTCCCCTGACGTTCTTGTATTTCTCGTTAGTTTTGAATTCTTTGAAACTTGTAAGTTTTATATGGTCCAAATGAAGGTCTATGCCAAATTTGGTGCTTTCCTGACGAAATGCAGCTTTTTTGACGTTGGGCCACCCACTACAATGCAAAATATTTCTCCCTTTCACAGTGGACTTTGAATCTCGTCGAAGTTATACGAGTTCCAAGTGTTGTTGATTCTTGCTTACTGGCGCTATTCGTACATATTAGATTCAAACTTCGATTCTAACTTCCCTGGCAAGTATTAAATTTTTATTTACTGTATGTACCTACATGTCTAACATTTCAACTATTACATACCTACCTGCCTACTTCCCTGTTTCCATGGAAAGTTAGGAGTGGACTTTGAATCTCGTCGAAGTTATACGAGTTCCAAGTGTTGTTGATTCTTGCTTACTGGCGCTATTCGTACATATTAGATTCAATCTTCGATTCTAACTTTCCTGGCAAGTATTAAAATTTTATTTACTGTATGTACATGTGTAACATTTTATCTATTACATACCTACCTGCCTACTTCCCTGTTTCCATGGAAAGTTAGAAACGAGATGCAAATAAAATTCCTCATGAATTTGAATGCACGCCTAGAAACTCATTATGTATGCAATGCGCTAAACATAATCACAAATAAAGATTGAAGCTGCAAAAAGTTTTTGCATCACTTGAATTGATAAGTAGGAAATTATTATTACCTAGGTATTAGGTAGTGTTTTTATTATATTCCCTGCCTAAGCCTTTGACAGTATAATCAAGAGGAAATCTATAATCTGACCTAAACAATATTAGTACCATTTTTTAATCATTATTATTTTAACTTACCTATTAATGGTAATCATCGCAATGCAGGACAAGGAAACTCCTACATTTGAATACTGAATGAAAGGTACAACCGTACAGAGGAACTTTCCATGAATCCATGTCTTGAAATAAAATCTGGTGGTACTAAACGGAATCACTAGAAGGCAGAAGAAAAAATCTGCGATACACAAACTGCAACATAGAAAAGAGAAAGTGATAGTTACAACAATTTGTCAACAGCAATTTACCAGCCTAACAGTGAAAGCTGAAAGTTGGCCTAATAGAAATGTGGATTTTAAAACCATTAATTTTTTTGGGCTAATAGGAAACAATATTAATGTAATTGGACTTCTGGTCTTAACCTCGAAATAAGTCTTTTTTTTCTTCGCCTTTCCCATGTTCGCGTTTTTCGTCAGCCCTCAATCAGCCCCAGGGTGGTCGCTTTTGGGCTGACTGTTCAAGTAACAAAGTCTAAATAAGTAATAATGTATAATATGGCATACCTACAATTCTTTATTCTATTAGAGTAAAAGCCGGTTCACAAATTCCATTATGTAACACCCCAACCACCAATTTGTAATCGAATACTTTTTATACAATTTTATAATCAAACATACAGCAGGCTTTGTTTTTCTCAGCTTATTTCGAAAATTAATCCTAAACATGCAAACACGCTTGAAACAATACAGACGGTGTAAAAAAAATCAGCCTTTAGCCTTTTCTCCTCATAACCTCATAACCATTCACAGACACTGAAAAAGTAGGTAGGGATGTATTTCCTTCGTCTCAAAAAAAAAAAAAAAAAAAAAAAAAAAAAAAAAAAAAAAAACAGGTCAAATATTACGATTTATTATTTGACCATAAAACTTGGGCGGAAAGGAAGGTACAGTGGTATTGGTCAGTTTTACGTTTTATTTCAATCACTGCCCTCATTAGGTATTGAGGCAATAAATATTTCTATTTTTACGATCCATTTTTTTTTTACAAAAAAATCGAGTTATGCCTTTACAAACATTCAAACATAAAAATGTATACAAAGGTTTGGCAAAGGTCGAGCTTTTATATTTTGTGTTTTTTTTTTATTAAATTTATTTATTTAGGTTTATAGCCATTATTTTCAACAAAAAAATATTTTTCTGCTTGTTTCCTTTAATTTTTATTTGAGGAATATTTTTTCGTTTGTTCCTGTAAAATAGGGATCCGATAACTATCATTATTTTTCTGCTTGTTTCCTTTAATTTTTATTTGAGGAATATTTTTTCGTTTGTTCCTGTAAAATAGGGATCCGATAACTATCATTATTAATTTATGTTCTATTATTTCCAACTTCTGGATATCATCTACCACTTATAATTCCCCAATTTTCGGGTACTGGGATAATTCTTACCTCACAATAAAAGCGGCGGCTACATTCCGTATTTTAGGACACCTCAGAAGAGCCACAACAGTTAGACTATTACCAACTACGCCCACGACAGCGATAATAACTGTACATACTGCAGTGATCTTCAGGGTAACATCTGGTAGTGCTAAAATACTGAAATTGATAACAATAAGAAAGCAATAAATTAATAAAATTGAATATTAGAAATATAGAAAAAATCTATGTCAAGCCCATAATCTAAATTTCCTTTATATTCCAGACAAGCTTTACCTCTTATTAATTTTTGTACAAAGTCACAACTTTGGACTGGGGTTGTGATTTTTTTTTTTTTTTTTGTCTGTAGCGTACGACCACTGGATAGGTAGGTCTCTTGCAAAACATTTCCCTTTGTCCTTTGTACAAGGAGGAAAAATGTGTTTCATAACCCCTTCACTCTGCCCTTCTAACATTCCAAATAAAAATATGGAGCCTATTGAATCCTCATAATCTATTGTAAAAAAATGGAATTTATAAAAATACAATACTTATTTATTTTATACTATCTTCTGATATGAACTAAACAAATGAGGGCAGAAAAACACACAAAACTTTCAAACGAGTGTAAAACAAAGAAGGTATGCTACTCGTTTCCGTTTTTCAAAGTAGATAGAACAAAATTTTAAATATAAATTAAATCATAAGTGTAAATATTTGTGAAGAGAAATTCATTCATTCTGTTTTCCCAGAATTATAAAATAATTAAAAAAAGCAGTATCCCGTGCCTCGTGCGGGAGAAATAAAAAAGAAAAACAGGCTTCTTGCCTTTTTAATTTTATGAGACAAACAACAATATTTTCTAGCATTTAGGCACTTGCTACTACTATTTTTATTTCTTTTTTCTTTCAAAAAAACGTTTTGTTTGACCTTTGGGACATAAAAATTCGTAAATTGTTTGTGTTGTACATCTCACCCCAATTTTGGCTCGAATTTTATACTTAATTTTGTGCTGGATAAAATTAAAGCAAATAGTCATAAGAGCAATAGAGGCAGGCAAATTTGTTCATGTCAGGAAAATCTAAACGGGGAAGCATTTAATAAGGTTATAAAATTTCCGCGTAAAAAGTAAGTTGTTCTGTTTTTTATTATGTTAGACAATGCAATCATTTCATAGTAGCAGCATCATAGATCATGAAATGTAATAAAAAATTACACGCAGTCAAAAAAATTTCTTCTTTGCGTCAGTTTTGTGATGTTTAGCGTACAGGGAATACCCATGTCAGTGCCTATATCCTATAATTATACATATGAGGATTATGCTATGCATTCTCTTTAGAATATGACATATACGTACAGAGACCAGACGTCTGAGATCGGAATAAATTCTTATATTTCAAGTTGATCACCGGAAAATTGCAAAAGTAGCTAGCTGTTTTATTAAAATAACGTTTTACCTCGTCGCATTGTAAGCATCAGATTCCATGAGTTTCTGAAACAAAGAAATTGAGGTAATTTTTAACTTGTCCGCACTCAGTTGTACTAAGATAGTAACTGACTCACTGATTGTAGGTAGGTATACACCTACCGGGTTTTATACATGAAAGTTACCCACCTAACTTAGAGTGTAAGATTTCGTACCTGTACCTACCAATTGGTTAGGCACATATTATAATTAATTACAGGGTATAGTAAAAGCATGTGTGTTGAGTTGTTGATTGAAAATAATCTCAATTCGTATTCATAATTTGAATAAAAATTCGTAAATTGTTTGTGTTGTACATCTCACCCCAATTTTGGCTCGAATTTTATACTTAATTTTGTGCTGGATAAAATTAAAGCAAATAGTCATAAGAGCAATAGAGGCAGGCAAATTTGTTCATGTCAGGAAAATCTAAACGGGGAAGCATTTAATAAGGTTATAAAATTTCCGCGTAAAAAGTAAGTTGTTCTGTTTTTTATTATGTTAGACAATGCAATCATTTCATAGTAGCAGCATCATAGATCATGAAATGTAATAAAAAATTACACGCAGTCAAAAAAATTTCTTCTTTGCGTCAGTTTTGTGATGTTTAGCGTACAGGGAATACCCATGTCAGTGCCTATATCCTATAATTATACATATGAGGATTATGCTATGCATTCTCTTTAGAATATGACATATACGTACAGACACTAGACGTCTGAGATCGGAATAAATTCATAAATTTCAAGTTGATCACCGGAAAATTGCAAAAGTAGCTGTTTTATTAAAATAACGTTTTACCTCGTCGCATTGTAAGCATCAGATTCCATGAGTTTCTGAAACAAAGAAATTGAGGTAATTTTTAACTTGTCCGCACTCAGTTGTACTAAGGTACTAACTGACTCACTGATTGTAGGTAGGTATACACCTACCGGGTTTTATATATGAAAGTTACCCACCTAACTACTTAGAGTGTAAGATTTCGTACCTGTACCTACCAATTGGTTAGGCACATATTATAATTAATTACAGGGTATAGTAAAAGCATGAGTCTTGAGTTGTTGACTTGAAAATAATCTCAATTCGTATTCATAATTTGAATTTTTATACGTAATGTTATAACGGCTAAGTCGTACCCTTACTCCCGCAGTACCCTGTTTATGGTTGTCTGTCATTTACATTGTTACATCCTCTAGTAATCTAGATTTTAGTCTATCATACCCAAATAAATAAAAACTTGATCAATAACGGGGATTGATTTTTAGATATCAATCAGTGTTTGATAATAATCGAATTGGATAAGTTGAAATATTCGTAAACTAACCTAAAAGTGAATGGGTCCAATTTGCACAGTGTTGAGTTCTGTAAAAGATAAAACAAAAATCAAGATAAAGTCAAATAAAATTAATATTGATGTGTACTTATTATCATTTAATAAATATATCAATGTCTAATTTAAATTTAATAAAACTGAAATTTAATTTTAAACAAACAACCAACTATCATCGGTATTTTGATTACCTATCTATAAAACATTTGGATCTCTTGATAGCATACGTATACCTAATATTAATATTAATTATAAAAATACCTTTAAAGTGACATAAAATAAATGAAATAAAACTTTTAAATTTAGAGTAGAAAAGTTCATAGCTTACTTTTCAAACTGCCATTTGTCTATAATTTGACTAAATACCTACCTAGGTACATCAATAGACTATCTTAATAATTTTTATACTTGTCTTAGATAAGTACAAATTATTCTTTTGCTAATATCATTTGCCATTAACTTTTCATAAAAAGGCAGTTCAAGTTTTGTGCGGTTTAAAGAGGAAACATTCTAACATCCTACTTCTAAAAATTGAATTTCTAAGTAGGTACCTAAATTAGACTCTTAAAAAGCAAACATCTTTTTCCACGCTGAAATCCATTCAACTTTAGATAAGAACATCTTCATTATAGCGCAAGGATAAGGTGAGCTATTAAAATTCTTTTATATGGGTTTGCTGTTAGTTTAATCGTAAAAGAAGGCTTATCTTCTTTTAACTTTTACCCCACCATCGTTATGTCTATGAGAGCTAATGTCTATGGGGACAACTCTAACCTGACACTCTAGTTCTTTCTTTAGTCATTTTGCGCTAAACGCAAAATAAAACCGCTTTATGCGTAAATTTACAAGTTTATTGTTCCACCTCATTTTAATCACTTTCTGGATAAGTATGAAAGTAGTTTTGCGCAATTAGAAAGAAAACGTATCCTAGAAGGCAAGCTATTTTATGTTTGGACGATGTGAGAGGATGTGAAATTGGGTCTTAGATTAGATAAGAAAGAAAATTCATAGACCCTTAGAAACAGCAACAATAGTAGGTACCTATGAATATTACAAAATAGAGGGACCATTTAAAATTAAAAAAAAAAGGGAAATAAAAAAAAAAAAAAAAAAAAAAAAATACACAATATCATTATCATAAATGCATGAGTATTTCAAACAAATGCGTGATGTTAATTACTGAGAAAGAGACCGGTAAAGATAATGTAACTTTGTATGCAACATGCAACACCCTTTGTATGCAACATCCATAGCAACATCCTGACAACGTAATAATGGTGTGAATTAATTTGTCTCCAAACACTAAACATTTGAAATTATTAATTTATGATTCTAATTCCTACCACAACTGAGCGTAATAAAACTATGCTGGGTTATTACTTAGCTCCCTTATGAACCCCAATTATTCTCAGACCCATTTAATTCTAATGTCAAGAGGTTTGTCTCAGTTTTGGATAAGAGTGGCAACGATTATTAGTTTCGAAAATCATTATTGTTATTATTTTAATCTTGCTGTGCTTTTCTGATTCGTTGAGGAGAGTTTCAAGTATCTATCGATTATTTTCTAGATAGGTACAATAGACTCTTTAAATCATTATTGTTATTATTTTAATCTTGCTGTGCTTTTCTGATTCGTTGAGGAGAGTTTCAAGTATCTATCGATTATTTTCTAGATACAATAGACTCTTATGTACCTAGTAAAATGTAGAAATATTAGCATATAGTTCCGCCATATTGTGTTGCTGAATTATTAATTAGTCATTACATAATTATGTATTATGAAACTATCGGTAATACATAGTATAATCTTTGATATAGGTGCTTAAAACCAGTTTAATCCACAATGAGTCAGAGCCACTTCAAAAGAACAAAATAATGATATCCTAAAATATCCCTTATTTCCATTACAAAATATTTTTCAACAAACCTAATACTTACTGTAGAAACAGTTCCCAATGGTAATACAAGCGGCTATTCCTTCCTTCTGAAAAATCCACAGCGAACTTCATAGTATAATCTTTGATATAGGTGCTTAAAACCAGTTTAATCCACAATGAGTCAGAGCCACTTCAAAAGAACAAAATAATGATATCCCCAAATATCCCTTATTTCCATTACAAAATATTTTTCAACAGACCTAATACTTACTGTAGAAACAGTTCCCAATGGTAATACAAGCGGCTATTCCTTCCTTCTGAAAAATCCACAGCGAACTTTTTTTTCTACACAGGAGAAGAACAAAATGTAAATTAATATACTCTTCTGCAGGGAGTTTATGTTTACCTCATTAATCATCATCCTCATCTTGAGCTGTTATCGTAGCGATGAACATTGAACAATATGACTTCTGCGTTATTAATTGTATTCATGTTGTTTCTGTTGTTGTTCCTAATGTTCCTTGTTTGTATCGTTTCTGCACCTCTAAGGTTATATTAGTGTATTTCATTTGTTTCTTGTTGGGGTGTTTTATTGGATTCTTAATCGGCTCAACATTCTATTTGGTGGGTTTTCCAGCTTCGTATTTCTCTACCAATATATTGTTTACCTATTAGGCTCTTACGTTTATTTGGAATATTGACCTTTTTGGATATGGTTCTTTTACCAATTCTCCTTCTAGTGCTTTACATAAAGATTTAATGCTTATTAAATACCTGAAATAGGTAAATAATTATATGCGTATTTAAAGTTATTTAAAGAAAAAGCAACAAACAGCAACAATTGTCAGTTTGTTATGGGTATTATCTTTTTTACGCAATATAAGAGTATACAATATAACTCTTTGACTGCACAACTCAGATAAATTGAATAATTAACTCAGACAATTTTATCTGGAATTCCGAGTAAAATACAATGGGGTCTCTTTTTAATTAGTTCCCTCAAACAGCAACAAGTTGTGACAGTTAATTCATCCCGACATGGAATTAAATTAGCGTGTAACAATGTATAATTAACGCTCCTGCAGAAGCATAAATAACAAGAAAACGACTCATCAGTCAGAATTGACTCAGAGCTGTTGGAGATAAAAGGGTGCACATCGTTTTACTTTCTATTAACTCTTGATGAATTATTTTTCAATGATGTGTGTCGTGTGATCAATTAGGTTATCAAATATTTCGTGCTCTGACTCAGACACAGGTCAAGTACCTAGTTCTATTGTTCCATTAGAATTGGAGTCGTGTGATCAATTAGGTTATCAAATATTTCGTGCTCTGACTCAGACACAGGTCAAGTACCTAGTTCTATTGTTCCATTAGAATTGGGCTATTGGTGTTAATCTAATTAACCATGTCATATATTTTATTTTCATTTTATGCTTCCTTGCCTGATCTATCATTATTATCAGAGGTAGATGAAATAGGGTTAATCTAATTAACCATGTCATATATTTTATTTTCATTTTATGCTTCCTTGCCTGATCTATCATTATTATCAGAGGTAGATGAAATATAGTTGCACTTTTCATTTGAATACGAGTGCAATCCTTCAGGGAAGGAGGATTTCCTTCATTGCAAAAGATACCAAGTCGCCGCCTGTCTTTTTTCCCTCCAACCACTCCTTCCCTAGTTTCTTTTTCTGCCTTTGTGAGTGAATTCCCTCTTTTTTCCTTCTTTTGCTTTCTTTTTCCGCTGTAGATTTTCTTCTTCGTCTCCTTCTTATTTAGTAGTTCATATCTGAGAGAAATCTGCTCCTATAAGGGATTCCTTTGGTTTCTTATTAGTGCTATTAGATGTGTTTTAGGTTACATTCATTTTATGATCTCCCTATTTTTTTGTTTCATTGCGTTGCTTGTATGACTTTATGCATGTCATTCATTACTCTTTGATCAACAGTACCACCAATATGAATCACACTCACACAGGCGTTTAATTTTCTGTGCCATCTCATATTCAGTCCTTACCATCAGTGTTCTTAGAACATATGAAGTTCTAGAAACACTCGTACACGCCATTGTTCTGATAGAATGCATTGAATCTATAATGAAATTTTCCAGCTTTTCCACAGAGCACCTGTGAGCATAATATGTCATCTACGCTATCAGCAGTGTTCAAAACTTTTCTTTTCCCCTTTTCTCATATATCTACCTACCTAACTGTTTTTTTAAACTTCCTTCCCTAAGGCGTTTAAAAATTAAAAGATAGGTTTTCCGTGACCCATCCTACGTAATGAATATTTGATGGAAATCTATGAGAGATTAATAAAAAAAATTCCCAAAAATGACGCAGCGGAAAAAAATACCGTATTTTGAGTATCGCTGAATTGTTCTGCAATAGAGTTCAGTAGGTAGAAAGATGAAACTACCCAGACTTTTTTGTTGTTAAAAGTCTGCAGTGCATAAAATAATTGCTGAATTGCAGCAAAGCATATTAAAAATGAAAAATTCTGGAATCTTTGTAGGACAATTTTTTGCTTACGAGTCTACTGAAGTCATTTGGTATTTCCACGTCTATCTCAAATGTTGATTACTTGAGTAAGACATTATAAATCTAGATCCATTTGTTAACCCTCACGTTTCTGTCAAAATTGCTAGCTCTAAATCAAAATAGGTTAAACAGGTACTATAAATTCTTCTGACATTCATGAGTTTGTAGAAATTTATACGTAATGAAACTATGAAAAAAGTCCTTTACTTTTATGCCAATCTTAATTACACCCATGTAATTACCAAGATAACTATGAACCTACCTATGTGTTCTGTATAACAACTTTTATGCCAATCTTAATTACACCCATGTAATTACCAAGATAACTATGAACCTACCTATGTGTTCTGTATAACAGTTTGTTTGTTTGTTTGTTTGTTTGTTTTTTTCTGTCCTAATATCTACCATAGCTCAAATAGTAATAGAACGAAAAAATTGAAGCAAAAGATATTAATAACGCCCCCCAATACTCGTACGTATTTACCATCAGAAGTCAGCCATGTGATCGCATTCTGTAGAGAAAAAAAAACGCTTCTGAACAAAGCAATAAGTTTGTCAACAGGAAACATTCCCAATATAATATTGTGTTTTCTTTATTTATTTATTATACAATATTTTATCTAGAGATAATGCACGGGACATATTTTTATCCCTTTAGGAACTCCCACTAGTGAGTCTAGTGACACATTTTTTTTTTTTTTATATACAAACTGGTATACTCACACTGGTCTCTATCTATTGTTAAATATATTAGAATTGTTTTAAAAGAGAGAGAGAGAGAGAGAAAATAAGTTAGATAATTATTATTAAACTTAAATATACTCGTAATTCAAAGTTCTCGATTTCAGTTTAATAAAAAAAAGGTTAGAGAGTTAATCCCGATACTGAAAGGTGACCTCGAAAAATCATTGTAATGCGTAAAAATCTTATCTGAAAATTTTCAATTGACATAAAGGATTTGCTTCGAAAAACATTCTGCACTTTCATCATTGTAATGCGTAAAAATCTTATCTGAAAATTTTCAATTGACATAAAGGATTTGCTTCGAAAAACATTCTGCACTTTCAAAAAAAACAAACTGGGATTACCGAATACTAAATGATAAAGGGAACACACACAGACACTGAGTACGCTTTTATTAAATAATCACTTCCTGATTACAATTTCTAATGATTTTGAGTGTCTAGAAAAAGAGTCACTTAATGTCCTCCTTAGTCCTTGTGTCCATCACAGAAGAATTTGTGTTCATTTCAATATGTTGACATTTTGGCCAATTATGAGATAGGTCTTAAGAATAGTGTAAAAATATACGTATAAGTACATATAAGTAGTGCTTTATTTAGACTGTCTGCTTAGAACAAGTTGTTCCATTATACCAACAGTTTCCAACTAGGACGTCCTGCGGGAAAATGATATCACAAGGATTCAACTCATGAGGAAAGGAAGAGGGGAACTCTAGCTAGTAGAGTTTAGTTGGATATCCTAAATTCTCACACTTGGAAATTGAAGAGGTCATAAACGATTTAATAAATAATAATGATAATACTTATAATTTCAACATGAATCGCCTGAGATTAAAAAATAAATAATGATGTAAAGGTCATAAACGATTTAATAAATAATAATGATAATACTTATAATTTCAACATGAATCGCCTGAGATTAAAAAATAAATAATGATGTAAATGATTCACTGAGAGCTGGAAAGTAACAAAGTAAACTCCTTTGTGAGAGCAGTGATGAAATGCCAAGAAAAATAAAGCAAGGCGATTTTTTTATACTTCAAAATATACCATGTAGGCTCATTATTGGGGATAGCACTCAGATAGATACATAATATATTATACTGTGTGCATAATATGCTTAAATATTGAGCTGAATTATTTGACCAATTGCCGAAAAACTTTTTTGTTCGTGTAAACATGTTTTATTCTCAACACAAAGAATATTGCGGTAGGCTAAAGATAGCTTACTTTTCAAACTGCCATTTGTCTATAATTTGACTAAATACCTACCTAGGTACATCAATAGACTATCTTAATATTTTTTATACTTGTCTTAGATAAGTAGAAATCATTCTTTTGCTAATACCTATCATTTGCCTTTAACTTTTCATAAAAAGGCAGTTCAAGTTTTGCGCGGTTTAAAGAGGAAACATTCTAACATCCTACTTCTAAAAATTGAATTTCTAAGTACCTAAATTAGACTCTTAAAAAGCAAACATCTTTTTCCACGCTGAAATCCATTCAACTTTAGATAAGAACATCTTCATTATAGCGCAAGGATAAGGTGAGCTATTAAAATTCTTTTATATGGGTTTGCTGTTAGTTTAATCGTAAAAGAAGGCTTATCTTCTTTTAACTTTTACCCCACCATCGTTATGTCTATGAGAGCTAGGCTAAAGAATCAAATGGTAATATACCTACCCCACCCTGTTGTTCAGAATATTAATTTACCCAATTTTTGTGCTTTGTAAAAAATATAGGATTGATTCTTCATTAAATATTCTACAGTATTTCTTGAACCCCTCTTTATACCTAGGTATTATCACAAAAATAGGTTCCATCAAATAAAATCGATTAATAAAATTCTATTAAAGAAAATTTGAAAAAGTTTAATAAGAAGTTTTAATAAGAAACCTAGGTACCTACGCAATGATTTTTTTTTTTTTTTCAATTCGAATTTCCAATATTAGGCTAAAGAATCAAATGGTAATATACCTACCCCACCCTGTTGTTCAGAATATTAATTTACCCAATTTTTGTGCTTTGTAAAAAATAAGCACTAAAAACTCACCATCGAAAATTTGACCCGATTACATTATTTTCCTTCCTATAGGATAAGGAAAGTAAAAATTGACACACGTGGATTTTACATCCTGGGGAAAAATAAGGAAGGAAAAATCAAGGATGATATAGAAGAAAGGGGATGCTTTTTCCTGGAGGGAAAGGATTTTGCATGTTGTAGGTACAAGTATTTGTAAAGATTTTTTCTCTTTTCGGTTCAAGTTTGTGAATACCTGGGCCCAGGTGTAGTTCAGCCCCGGGTTGAAATATTTAAACATGATCTTCTCGTCCCAGATCTTAGATAATTATGGAATTAGACACCCAGGAAAGGCACAACAGAAAAGTTTTTAAGAAAAAAAGTCTACGCCTTTATTGTAGAAGTTAAGAGCTTAGCCGCCACATACTCCTGACATAAATTAGAACACGTACACATAAGTTAAGAAAACAAAGTTAGGTTATAAATATCTGTAACTTTAACTTTAATTCCTTGTTTTTATTTTCTTCCTCGTACGGAAATATGAGTCTAAGAAATTCAGCAGCCTTCTTCAGTCTCGAAAAAGGAAATTTGTCTTCGATGAAATTTTTGAGCTCATTGAACTTTTCTTGTGTTGGTTAATGTGATAAAATAGGTCCTCTGCTCCCATTTTACAATACAACGTAACAACGCAACGTAACGATGAGATAAAAGGGTGTGTGTTTATCTAATAACCTTTGGATAAACCAGGGATTTCATCTCGAGAAACAACTTTGATTTTAATGGATTTATAGGGTAATAATAAAATTTTCTAGGTGAATTGTTTCAAATAACGATTATTTATTGTTTTAAAATTCTCAATTAATTTACAACAATTAAATCTTCACCAAAATAAAATAAAATATTTATCTACCTAACAAAAATCATCTTCATTATAATATTTTCCAACTTTTCCGATATTCTACCAATCCTCTTATCACTTACTGTTCTGTCTTTAGTGTCTTTATGAAAAAGAAATAAAGATTAACCACTAAAGCCCGAAGAGGACAAAATAGGATAGAGTTTTGAACATAGTTCCGGGTTGCCCTAATCCCACTTAACAACCCTAGCCCCAGCTTATGTCCACTGCCACGAATACAAAACTCACCATGTGTAAGACATTTGAGACATAATTGTCAAAATATTCTATGTAGCATTTCCCGAATAAAGTTTTTTACAAAAAAGTTGTGTTTAAAATAAAGTTTTAAGGACGTGCGTTGGTTAATTTGCACGCACAGAGTAATCTGAGATTATTTCTGGATTGAAGTTTTTTTTTTTTCGTATAAAGCACTCACGGGTACTGCCATACGCTAAACTTCTTTGTCCTTTGGATAATGTGGGTATGTATGACAATAACATTATACATACGTATGTTTGTAGAATAAATTTAGATTATAGAACAAAAGTTCCTTAGTTTGGTAAGTTGTTCTTTCTCACTTTTTACGCACTTTAGGATTAGTACAGAAAACAATATGGAATTGGTACTTGTGGTGTATGTGGTGTCTTTATTTATGTGATACTTGGGGCTTCAGTAACATGAATCCTAAATTCTAGGTAGAAATACGTATAGCGAAATGTCAAAAATGTGTCAAGAAGACCCAAAGATCTAAGCTTATCTGTGAATTCGACATAATAAACTTGGAATCCTCAACGATTTCTAAATAAATTGTATTCACCACCTCAAGAAAATGGGATTCGAATGTAATATACTAATAAATGATAAAAATATAACTTTCTACATCCGATGAAAAAAGCTCATCTAGAGTATGAGAGCAACATAAAACCCAACTCTATGTTTATAACACGACGTATGCAGTTGACAGATAAATAAAAGAAGAAGAAGCATTTAAAATTTTCATGTCATATTTATTTAAAAACAAAATGAGTATCATTCTTGCTACCTTTGATAGGTACTCAATAAAGTTATGATACTTAAAGTTCCTTCATAACTAGGTATTAAAAAGTGTGTTGCATTGCATCTGAGGATTGCACTGTTTCACTCAATATTTTTGTATAAGAAATTGACAGCGACTTGAATTTTAGAGATTTTGGTGTCTGCAGACCTATGTTTGTAATATGCCTTTGTCAAGAAGCAAAATCTAGATTTGTGCAAGAATAAACATCAAATCTACCATTATTTAAAGCTCCGTGCCTGGTTTCCGATACACCTTTCCATACGATCATAATGAATATTTCTTCTACTGACATCTGCATTTGACTCAATACCTTACAAGAGACATTGTCTGAATAATTTATATGTGGAAACTCTCCCATATCGAAAGTCCTAATGATGAAACCACAGAATACCTGCATTGTGTGTCAAGCTGCCAATGTATCTACATCAGTGACGTGGTCTATCTACGGGATCACCGCTTTTCTTCCTATTTACCGGATTTTCCTCCCTCCTCCTAATTACCAAAAATAGTACGTGATTATTCAACCTGGATTCTAAGACCACCAGAAGATTGACGTATTTTTATTCAAGCAATTGAAACAAGATTTAATTACATTTAACTGTAAACTGTACCTATGATCAAGGACCTCTGTAGCACTCCGCCCTGCCCGCTAAGTCAAAATTTGACATGAAATAAGACCTTGTTTAGACTGCGTTAGTAATAGGAATCACATACATTTTGTGCATATTTTATACTCGTATGTGTACAAAGAATGCCGGAAATTCAAATGCAAATTTAATGTATGCAAGCTAGCGTGTTGTTTGTTGTCACATAGGATACATCATCTAGCATATGTCTTCCTATCACCTTTGTATCATAAAAGAGTTATCTGGTTCGCAGATAATAAAAAATGTTTAAAAAAATTACAGGTTTTGATATACCAAAGGTTTTGGTATAGATACCTCTCCTATCTACACCTCTGACAGGATAAACAAGGTATATTCTATTCAACTGTATAAGAGTTTATAACTTCCCCTTTTGTATATCCCAGCACACGCCTCTGCACTAGGGTTGCCAGACGTCCCGTATTTCCCGGGGCGTCCCGTATTTTGGGCACTTTTCAAAATGTCCCGTACGGGACATGCGTGTCCCGTATTTTCCCCAGTTTCACCATCTCCTCCGGTAATTAATCTTTACCAATGTAACAAATTAAAATTTTCCAAAAATATGAGAAGTGAATAATTTTTAATTTCTAATTTCATTAATAAATCTGAAGAAAAAACAGTTGATTGTAAAAAAATTGAGTGTTTTTTTTTTCTTCCAAAAATTGCAGGGTGAGGGCTAGGGGGGGGGGTTTAAAAAAGCTGCTTGTCCCGTATTTTCATCCAAAATCCCGTTTTTTTTACGTTTTAGGTCGCTTGTCCCGTTTTGGGCTGAAAATGATCTGGCAACCCTACTCTGCACGCCATTATTCTCACCTCTTCATAATATTCTCCTTTCTCTTCATTCTTGGGAATACTGTGCTCACTCATGGGGGTTCAAAGCCTAAAGTTGGAGAGAAAATTACCATAATGCACACTGACACTATTGACAGGATCCTCTTGATGGTGTGACGTGTGTTCGCGTTTCTTTATCATATTTCTTGTACCTATAGGTAGACATTAATATTATTTTTAATATTTCAATTTCTGTGCACCAACATAAACATACGAGGATTCACTTGAATGATCTTATGTTTTGTTTTCCCATAGTTTCGTTATTTTTGCCAAAAGCCCTTTAATCGTAGACACATTTTATGGCATAGGCGAGGAGAATGATAGGTTCAACATTGTATCATACAACTTCTGATGCAGATTATTATTACCTATTTGGAAAATTGAACACTATGAAAAATACCTTAAGAGGTAAAAAACCGTATCCCTGAGAGGATAATTCCATTAAAAAGTTCATTATTCTCATTATGGAGGGATACCTTTGATTACATGGGTATGTGCATGATGGGTATTATAAATACTCTTTGGATCCAAAGAGTTTCACAAATGAAACGCATCATTATAATAATTCACACGAAACGTTGTGGGAATTTCCTTTCGACCGAGATTTAGATTTATTCGCCATTTTCCAAGTGATCAATAACCACCGCCTGCATCTAGGTGAATTTATTTCCCAATAATGCAGCCAAGATAAGCTTCGTTTCGAATTCCCAGCGGGTTTTCTACACGTTGGACTTGTATATCATACATTGAACGTGGAAATGTATCTCCCCCACATAGACATCCTGATTATGCAAATCAGATGGAAAGGAGATGTAAAAAACATACAGCAAACATTTTCTCGCTTCCTCATGTAAAAAAAAAAAAAAAAAAAAAAAAAAAAAAAGAAAGAAACATTGAAAAGAATATGTATATGAAAAAAATGTAGGAGAATGACCTAATGACCAAGTTTCCGACATTTGAAGAAAAAAATCAAGTTCATTCCGAAAGTTAAATCACTAAAAAAAAGAAGACATTTAAGTTTTTAAAGAAAGTGAAATTTTGTCAATAAAAACAAACTACAAACTTAATAAAAAACAAAATTATATGGCCACATTATAATATATTCAAGCAGCAAAGGAAACGAGATGTGTTGCAAGGAAATATCCACACCTCCTTTGAAAAGAAAATATTTTCATAGCGCCTCCTAGTACGAAGGAGGCATACAAATCATGATTAAAAAAAATAATAATCTGGTGTGAACATCACACGACTTTCCTTATCCTATTGAATGATGCTTATTTGGGTGTTCTTCTACCCTAACTTTTACAATATTTCTAACCGTATAGTCGGTATAGCTAAAAACCGCCAAAAAACGGTAGAAAACCGCCAAAAAGCGGTCAAAATACCGCCAAGCATTACACTGATCTTAACCAAAAGTTTCATGTCGCATCCTTGTCACACTTGACAGCTAAATACCAAATTTCAAGTCTCTAGCTCTTACCTAGGTATTATCACAAAAATAGGTTCCATCAAATAAAATCGATTAATAAAATTCTATTAAAGAAAATTTGAAAAAGTTTAATAAGAAGTTTTAATAAGAAACCTAGGTACCTACGCAATGATTTTTTTGTTTTTTTTTTTCAATTCGAATTTCCAATACGCACTAAAAACTCACCATCGAAAATTTGACCCGATTACATTATTTTCCTTCCTATAGGATAAGGAAAGTAAAAATTGACACACGTGGAATTTACACCCTGAGGAAAAATAAGGAAGGAAAAATCAAGGATGATATAGAAGAAAGGGGATGCTTTTTCCTAAAGGGAAAGGATTTTGCATGTTGTAGGTACGAGTAGGTATTTGTAAAGATTTTTTCTCTTTTCGGTTCAAGTTTGTGAATACCTGGGCCCAAGTGTAGTTCAGCCCCGGGTTGAAATATTTCAACATGATCTTCTCGTCCCAGATCTTAGATAATTATGGAATTAGACACCCAGGAAAGGCACAACAGAAAAGTTTTTTAAGAAAAAAAGTCTACGCCTTTATTTTAATTTCCAATACTTGTTTACTCCCACTTTAATTCTCATTCCAATTTTCATAATAATTTATTATGTTTGTATACCAAGATAACACAGATCTTATACTCGTAGCTATGAGATAGAATAATAATAATTTGTATATTCGAACGTTTTGAATCTAATATCCTCAAATTTACAAAATTTAACTTGTTTACCTGTGCAAGAACTATCCAAATTGTCCAATGTAGGTGTCACTTTAGCACTGATATTTCCAAAACTTAATCACTTTCCTCATCCAAAAATACCGCAGGGAAAACCCACTTACCATTAAAAAAAAGCGCACAAAAAAAGTCACTCCGGCATTACAAAAAAACTTACAAGAGGACCTTTCCCCAGAAGCAGCACAGTTTATTCTGAATTAAAATCACTTCCTTATTATTGAAATAGGAAAGGGGAACCAGATGTAGTGTACACTATAATTTTTTTCTTCTTTTTAATTATTATTAATAGTTCATGATCATGGGAATTAACAGCTCCCCTCATTCTGTTGTTTTAATAAAACACTTTATGTTCCGATGGTATCTGAATATTCTTTAGTTTTTTTCTTTGACCCCTTTATTTTAGATAATTTAGAGTCCCACATTTTTTTTTTTTCATTTTTTTATTAATTTATTTTTTATAGGTGATAAATTTCCATTTAATTGTAGAGCAACCTCCATCGCATCGCCTAGTGGTACCACTTTGCCAAAGCAATGTTATGTCAAAAATCAATTTTGATTTTTCTGTTCTGCCCTTTTAGATGTAACACTCAAAGGAGAATGTAACACGGGGGTCTACAGTCTCATGTTAACATGAAATTTGAGTAGGTTATTATGCAAGTGTAGATGCATGATCCAAAACTGGCCCTAAGTCCCTCACTCCAGTTAGTAGCAAAAGGGAAAATTCATAAATGGAGTATCTGAATTCTTGATTTTGTATCGGAAATTCGATTAAAATAATAAAAAATTCACCAGAAAAATTACATGATCCAAAACTGGCCCTAAGTCCCTCACTCCAGTTAGTAGCAAAAGGGAAAATTCATAAATGGAGTATCTGAATTCTTGATTTTGAATCGGAAACGTTTTTGTAACACATTCGATTAAAATAATAAAAAATTCACCAGAAAAATTTTATTTGTGTAAGTAGTTGAGAAAATAAATTGACGAGTTTATTTTTATTTGTTTGTTGGAGAAACCCGTCATCGTCATCTGTCAGTTTGTTTGGTTTATTATCGTGTTCAGCGGGCACTAAACTTCGTCCTTTGTAGCTTTGTGTAGTCGTCCGTACTTTCCTGCCTTCACTGTATTGATTTTTCTGTTCTGCCCTTTTAGATGTAACACTCAAAGGAGAATGTAACACGGGGGTCTACAGTCTCATGTTAACATGAAATTTGAGCATCTAGGTATGCAAGTGTAGATGCATGAAAAACACGAGTTTTGAACATAGTTCCGGGTTGCCCTAATCCCACTTAACAACCCTAGCCCCAGCTTATGTCCACTGCCACGAATACAAAACTCACTATGTGTAAGACATTTGAGACATAATTGTCAAAATATTCTATGTAGCATTTCCTGAATAAAGTTTTTTCACAAAAAAGTTTTGTTTAAAATAAAGTTTTAAGGACGTGCGTTGGTTAATTTGCACGCACAGAGTAATCCGAGATTATTTCTGGATTGAAGTTTTTTTTCGTATAAAGCACTCACGGGTACTGTCATACGCTAAACTTCTTTGTCCTTTAGATAATGTGGGTATGTATGACAATAACATTATACATACCTATGTTTGTAGAATAAATTTAGATTATAGAACAAAAGTTCCTTAGATTGGTAAGTTGTTCTTTCTCACTTTTTACGCACTTTAGGATTAGTACAGAAAACAATATTGAATTGGTACTTGGGGTGTGTGGGGTGTCTTTATTTATGTGATACTTGGGGCTTCAGTGACATGAATCCTAAATTCTAGGTAGAAATACGTATAGCGAAATGTCAAAAATGTGTCAAGGAGACCCAAAGATCTAAGCTTAGCTGTGAATTCGACATAATAAACTTGGATTTACCTCTATCCTCAACGATTTCTAAATAAATTGTATTCACCACCTCAAGAAAATGGGATTCGAATGTAATATACTAGGTAATAAATGATAAAAATATAACTTTCTACATCCGACGAAAAAAGCTCATCTAGAGTATGAGAGCAACATAAAACCCAACTCTATGTTTATAACACGACGTATGCAGTTGACAGATAAATAAAAGAAGAAGAAGAAGCATTTAAAATTTTCATGTCATATTTATTTAAAAACAAAATGAGTATCATTTTTGCTACCTTTGATACTCAATAAAGTTATGATACTTAAAGTTCCTTCAAAACTAGGTATTAAAAAGTGTGTTGCATTGCATCTGAGGATTGCACTGTTTCACTCAATATTTTTGTATAAGAAAATTGACAGCGACTTGAATTTTAGAGTTTTTGGTGTCTGCAGAGTACTGCAGACCTATGTTTGTAATATGCCTTTGTCAAGAAGCAAAATCTAGATTTGTGCAAGAATAAACATCAAATCTACCATTATTTAAAGCTCCGTGCCTGGTTTCCGATACACCTTTCCATACGATCATAATGAATATTTCTTCTACTGACATCTGCATTTGACTCAATACCTTACAAGAGACATTGTCTGAATAATTTATATGTGGAAACTCTCTCATATCGAAAGTCCTAATGATGAAACCACAGAATACCTGCATTGTGTGTCAAGCTGCCAATGTATCTACATCAGTGATGTGGTCTATCTACGGGATCACCGCTTTTCTTCCTATTTACCGGATTTTCCTCCCTCCTCCTAATTACCAAAAATAGTACGTAATTATTCAACCTGGATTCTAAGACCACCAGAAGATTGACGTATTTTTTTTTCAAGCAATTGAAACAAGATTTAATTACATTTAACTGTAAACTGTGCCTATGATCAAGGACCTCTGTAGCACTCCGCCCCGCCCGCTAAGTCAAAATTTGACATGAAATAAGACCTTGTTTAGACTGCGTTAGTAAATGATCTGGCAACCCTACTCTGCACGCCATTATTCTCACCTCTTCATAATATTCTCCTTTCTCTTCATTCTTGGGAATACTGTGCTCACTCATGGGGGTTCAAAGCCTAAAGTTGGAGGGAAAATTACCATAATGCACACTGACACTATTGACAGGATCCTCTTGATGGTGTGACGTGTATTCGCGTTTCATTATCATATTTTTTTGTACCTATAGGTAGATATTAATATTATTTTTAATATTTCAATTTCTGTGCACCAACATAAACATACGAGGAGAATGATAGGTTCAACATTGTATCATACAACTTCTGATGCAGATTATTATTACCTATTTGGAAAATTGAACACTATGAAAAATACCTTAAGAGGTAAAAAACCGTATCCCTGAGAGGATAATTCCATTAAAAAGTTCATTATTCTCATTATGGAGGGATACCTTTGATTACATGGGTATGTGCATGATGGGTATTATAAATACTCTTTGGATCCAAAGAGTTTCACAAATGAAACGCATCATTATAATAATTCACACGAAACGTTGTGGGAATTTCCTTTCGACCGAGATTTAGATTTATTCGCCATTTTCCAAGTGATCAATAACCACCGCCTGCATCTAGGTGAATTTATTTCCCAATAATGCAGCCAAGATAAGCTTCGTTTCGAATTCCCAGCGGGTTTTCTACACGTTGGACTTGTATATCATACATTGAACGTGGAAATGTATCTCCCCCACATAGACATCCTGATTATGCAAATCAGATGGAAAGGCATTTTTTTCTAGTACATATAGGTACAAAAATCATCTATGTAGGTATACTTTTTATACTTATTCGTATTTGAAAATACGAGTGCTAGGTAATTCTTGATTATTTCCTTTTTGATTTTACCATGTTATTGTACCACCTAATATCTAGGCATTCAAATTATAGTATTTTCTCTTTGAAACAAATAGGAGCATTTTTTTCTAGTACATATAGGTACAAAAATCATCTATGTAGGTATACTTTTTATACTTATTCGTATTTGAAAATACGAGTGCTAGCTAATTTTTGATTATTTCCTTTTTGATTTTACCATGTTATTGTACCACCTAATATCTAGGCATTCAAATTATAGAATTTTCTCTTTGAAACAAATAGGTAACTAAACTAAAAGCATAGAACACTAAATTAAATATTAAACCCATAAAGGGTAATACTGTTAGTATTACCACTTCTAAGAGGTGTGAAGCTGTATAAACAAAAATATCCCTCTATCTTTTGCAGCTTGGTAATAAAAAATAACCGTTTCAAAATCGCGTAGGTATTCTTTTAAAAGATTAGTGCTTCAGGTACTGAAATCCACACAATCCGAAAATCATAGTACCTCAGTACCTTCTTAATCGCTTATTTCTTAAATTCAATCCCTTCCCCTTCCACTATACCATTAAGCTTTTGGTATAGGTATACTTTCCTTCTAAAAGGGCAAAATGAATTCACTCTGGGATTTCACTATTAAAACAAAAATATGGAAAACAGACAGAATGGAAAAGTATACACAGAAGTTATTAACTGTAATTGCTCGGCTTTTTATGAGAACTGTCGGGTTAATGCTGCAAAATATTTCCTATTTCGCTCGGTTATTTTCCGGACTCTCTGCTATTTTTTCCACAGTCTAGTTTCAGCAGATTACAGATTACGGCTACAGGGATTTCAAAAATACAGAGACCCTTGGGGAAAGTCTATGTGTCCAATTCGGTTGGGAATCTTCGGTTGAAGATTTTAAAGTGTTGATAGCATTGTACTTTACTCAGTTTAGTCAAGATATTTTTTTCTGTCTGTTATTAATATTATTATATTCTAGGAAAAATAAAAGATTTTGAATAAAACAAGACTAACAGAAAATGGTTAATCTTGGTGAAGAAAAAAGCTTTTCGGATTGAAAGCCAAGTTCTAAACTTTTTTCAACTAGTTCTAAACTTTCTTTCATCCCTGTAGTAGGCTGATGACCCAGGCACCATGCTTTTTACCCTCTTCTCTTCACACCACAGCACAACACTTTCCATATTGGGGTAGGCAAAGGTAGGCACAATTCTGATGAGAGAGTTTTCATGCTATTCGCATCACTTGCTTTTGAAATTATTTAACTTTTTTCCCTTTTATGCAACTATTTTATTCCACAATAATTATTGTTTAGTATTTATTATTAAACATACCACGGCTGTTAGCAATAATACCATACATTTATTTGAGCAGAATTATTTAATTAAATTAATTTTATTAAGAACTGTAGAGGTGTTAAAAAATATATCGGCTGTTTTTCTAATATTACTATCACTTTATACGTTTTATATCTCTTTCCCTCTCCCTTTCTCTTCCTCCTTATCCCAAAGCCAAAAAATCTTTTTTAAAAGCATAACAGCTGCCAGTTTGGTAGTTTCATGCAGCTTTATTAACTGAATAGGGTTCACAGTCGTTGGTAGGTGCATATTCTGGAAATATTCAAAAAGTCCAAACTGCAGATAATAATTAAAAAAATTGCATCACAATACAAATTTGAACTGCAGAAATGTGACGCGTATGCACAATTTTATATTGCATGGATGATCACTGAAATAGTTTTGAAACATGAATTTCCACTTATTTTTTATTTTATTTCATAGAAAGCAAAACCTCACCGCAGTGTCAAAATAAAATAATTTTCCAAAATCTGTGATGAAAATTGGGGTTTCGAGCAAAATATGTTTTTGGAAAGTTTAAAACATTTGCCCTTTGTTTTACTCTTTTTAGTCCGTCCTTCCTTTATTATTACAATAGTAATAAAAAGGTATAAGGGACGGACTATTGTATTCGCTTCTTACTTTTACTTTCTCTTTATTACCTAGGGTAAAGATAATAGGTACATAGGTACTGATTTTCTCTAATCACGATCGAATAAACTACGGGCTAAAAAATTCCCGGAGGGACGGGCCCAGCTTGTTTTATTGGCAGAAAAAAAAAAATACAAGATAGGTACATGAAGTCGAATCCAGAAAATATGAACGTACAATAAATAAGATACAGGAGTAGAGTGCCCCAGATTTTGTTTTTCCTTTCAAGAAAAATAATTCTACCATTAATTTTCAATTAAAAGATACTTTTACTTTCTCTTTATTACCTAGGGTAAAAGATAATAGATATCTACATAATAGAAAAACACAAAGACAAAATGAAAATATTGACTTTTCCCATTATTTTTATAGTTGTTAATTTTCATTATAAAAACTATGAGTAGGTAATAGCAACAACAACAACAACAGCAATAGCGATGAAAAAGTATAAGTTCCCAGAAAAGAATGGCTATACTAAAATTATCTACGAGTAGTTTACGAAAAGTCTTATACCAACCTAATAAAATATACATTGTTTTTAATCATAAAAATAAAATTAAACATAAGAGGTGACATCTATTGAATGGAAAAGGAGCGACCTTTTAAAACAAAATTGAAATCCTACTTCGCTTGCTTATTATATGGAAAAATAAACAAACTTGATAGAATTAACATAAGCTCTCAACAATAACATCGTTTAAAAATCTAAATATGAAATTAGATTTTAATTTTTTATGCAAAAATAGGGATTTGAATTTCCGAGAAATTAAAATTTGTCTTGATTATATCATTTTTCAGTCTAAAATCTCATTTTCCTCTCACCTAACTGGAGTTTTTTCATTGGAATGAATTTTAATGTTTTATATTGGGACCTATTTTTCTTATTTTTGATTAGTACCTAGGTAATTTTCTTGGGACTTGTTGGCGCAGGTAGGTATTTTGGGTAGGTAAACCTAAGGTACGAACTGTCTTGACTACAGTTGCTCATCTACGAGTATTCTGAAGACTTAAGAAACGTCACAGATAAAATTATACAGTGTACAAAGCAAGTAAATGTAAAACAAGCTTTCTCCTCTTTCAACCATTTGTTATTGTATATTTATGGCTACTGATATTCATCTGTGCCCAAAATTCCAATAAAATTGCTTTTCAATACATACAAGTACTGTGGCCATTTCACACCTTTTTAAAATAAAAAGAATCCCTTACATAGGTAATTCCATAGGGATTAGGGAAGGACATTTTTGCAAGCTTGTTTTTTTTCTCCCTACTCGATGATAGCCACCATAAACATGTCCACAGAAAAAGGTTTTTCCTATTGAAAAGGTCACCGGATAAATAAATTGTTTTCTCAATGCTCACGCTTCAACTGATTTCTCAATGGTTAAAGTGACCCTAACACCTCGCTAGCCTGATAATGTTCTTTTTTCTTCTTCTTTTTTAGTTGTGTCAGGAAACAAGAGGTGGTCAGTTTCCAGGACAATAAGCATTACGAATATGATAAAGAAAATCCAGACTCCTATTTGTCTGCTTTCCGATACAGTTGCAAAGGTACTTCGGCGAAATTGGTATGCTCTTCTTCTTTTTTAGTTGTGTCAGGAAACAAGAGGTGGTCAGTTTCCAGGACAATAAGCATTACGAATATGATAAAGAAAATCCAGATTCCTATTTGTCTGCTTTCCGATACAGTTGCAAAGGTACTTCGGGCGAAATTGGTATGTCTACGTCTTGTCTAAGGAATATTTTCCTGTTCTCACCACAAGAGTTATAATATTGTATTCTAGAATATTCTGTGACAAATAGGACATAGGAAGGAAAAGATTATTTCGAAGTCAATTTTGAGCCTATAACAGGAATAGTCTGATAAGAAGTCCAACACACTGGCTGGTGTCTGATAAAAACAAAAGATCATTTCCGTCTCTTCAAGTCACAAAAAAGAATAAAGGAAAAGAAAAGTGATACAGCCATTGTGCAAATGTGCAGCAGTTTCATATTAAATTTCACTAGGAAAACTATAACTACGCTACCAGAAATGCTTGGAAATATTAAAAATGTAATAATGAAGAAAATAGGGCATCTCCGTGCATGAGTTTCATCTATTGTATTGAGAAAAATCAGATTATGACGCTACTAAAGTTTATACCCTACTACTAAACTTGGAATATGAAAGATATTGAATTGTAATGGAGAGTAATGGAACGTGGGAAGTGTTAATATTGATATTACGTTGACAACGTTGTTATAAAAGTCCAGGATCGGTCAAAGGATGTCTGATGAGCAGGATTATTTCTTCTAAGTCGTCACTCCATCCACCCTTCATAAGCGGTATTGACCTCAATACCCATACTTTGGATTAATTTATTTATGGGGATCATCAAAGCATATACACTGGAGAGCAATAAATTAGGCCGAAACTTTTTAAAGATCGTTCCTTTTTTTACCAATAGTTTTATAGGGCAAAAGTAGACTTAAAAAAAAAAAAAAAAATCCGGCAAGGGTCCAGAATTTTTTTCTAATTTTTACCGATTGTAAATTAATGTTTTGTGTTCTTTTCTAAAGCACCTGGTTTAAAAATGGTGTAAAAATATTGAGGAGAAAAAAAGTTACACCGACATTTATCTCCAAACATGCATTTTCAGCATCCAGTAGTAAATTAATGTTTTGTGTTCTTTTCTAAAGCACCTGGTTTAAAAATGGTGTAAAAATATTGAGGAGAAAAAAAGTTACACCAACATTTATCTCCAAAAACATGCATTTTCAGCATAAACTGATCCTTGTTTTTCATTTTTCTTTTTTTACTCACAGGGTAGGTATGTAGGTATGCGGTCTTGTGGAATAAGTTTTAAACTTTACAGCAAAAAATATTAATAATGGTTTTACCGAAAAAATTGAACACTGAGCAGCAGTTTGAGAAAAACCAAAAAATAGGGCTGCCCCGCTTTTATTGCTCGCGAGTGTATTTCCCCACAATCTCATACTGTTTGCTATCAAAACAGAATTAGTCTGTACAAGTTACATGATTGTTTTTTTTTTTTTTTTTTTTACTTATTGTTTTTGTTAAAAAAAAAAAATTTGTTTGGAAAAGTTACATTTTTTTTTTTTTTTTTTTTTTTTTTTTTCAGTAATTTCCCACAAATTAGGTATATCATTTTGTAAAATTTCCGAATTATATCATTAAAAGCCTGTATGGAGGTATCATCTACATTCTACAAAGTCAGACGAAAAATGAGTGTTACGATCACGCAAAATTCAAATTAGGTATTTTACAGCTCAATGTTCTCAGTTGACATGAACGCATAGGTTACTTCTGGTGTCATTAGGTTTGATGGTGTGGATCTGTTTCCTTCTGTAACCTAATAATTATCTGGTATAAAATTTTCATTTTTTTTTTTTTTTTTTTTTTTTTTTTCAGTAATTTCCCACAAATTAGGTATATCATTCATTTTGTAAAATTTCCGAATGATATCATTAAAAGCCTGTATGGAGGTATCATCTACATTCTACAAAGTCACACGAAAAATGAGTGTTACGATCACGCAAAATTCAAATTAGGTATTTTACAGCTCAATGTTCTGAGTTGACATGAACGCATAGGTTACTTCTGGTGTCATTAGGTTTGATGGTGTGGATCTGTTTCCTTCTGTAACCTAATCATTATCTGGTCTCTTGCAACAATCTAATAATACTAATTCCTCCAAATTCCAGAATACCTACCTCCTCATTTACCCCAAATTGCTGTGTCTAAAATCTTGTAAATATCACTAAATGACTATAGCATAAAAGCAGAATAGCATCTAGGTACTTTTCTTTATACTTTTACACTCAATATACCTGTTTACAACGTAGGATAATCCTGACATCTTATTTCTTTCACCTTTTGGGGCATTGCCAACTTTCTTGCCTTCTACAATGTCTAGATAATATTCTGATGTGAAATTTGAGACCACTATAGCATAAAAGCAGAATAGCATCTAGGTACTTTTCTTTATACTTTTACACTCAATATACCTGTTTACAACGTAGGATAATCCTGTGACATCTTATTTTTTTCACCTTTTGGGGCATTGCCAACTTTCTTGCCTTCTACAATGTCTAGATAATATTCTGATGTGAAATTT
Source organism: Diaphorina citri (assembly GCF_000475195.1). NCBI lineage: Eukaryota > Metazoa > Arthropoda > Insecta > Hemiptera > Psyllidae > Diaphorina > Diaphorina citri. Next base: position 108,585 of record NW_007377612.1, on the reverse strand, counting down.
GAGACTGGAGCTTCTATTACGAAGCTTCTATGTATATCTTTTGGTGATGTTAACACAAAGTTTGACAAATTGTCCTTTTGCACATTTTACTGTCTTTGCGTTGTTCTTGGTTTCCACTTCTCCTGTTTGCATAATTGTGATCGTTCGTTTGATCGTTTCACATATCTTCACTATAATACTACGAGCAGAAATCATCTAAGTAGGTGCATACCTATAATATGTATTGGGATATGGCCGATAGTGTCCTAACTTGTATGGTCTTCATAAAATCAATGTGTACAGCAATGAATTGATTGTCTAGAAGAGGAAATGGGGTTTCCGGAAATATTTTCTATCTTTTGGTAATTATTTACTTTACAGACCACTTCCTGCATTTTATTCTCTTGTCATTTGTCAAAACTTATCAACCATATCCTCGTTTTATACTTCTTTTATTAACTTTTTGTTTCTTGTTTTATTTTTCCGCAAGTTCCAGTTTTGTCAGAATTTTACGATAGGAAGTCAAATGACTTGAAATGTCCAGATAGTGGAAAAGCCTCCATACTCTCCCCACATGTAATCCGGGTATTAAAGTCGGACATAATACATACGTCACGGTAATATTGCTGTTTGGTGACAACCTTTGTAAGATGGATGTAGGTTAGGAAGTATCCAGAATAAAAGCTGACAAAAAAGTACGAGATTTTAAAACCATACAAAGAGTCTGAAAGTTTCACCTCTTAATAAGGTTCATAAGACATTCAAAGAAGAAATAAATATTGTTGTCGAATGAAGGATAACACTAAAATGATGCTGTAAGTAGTAAGTTCATTATTATCGATCATTCGAGATCGAAAATGGGGGTCAATTTTTTTGACCCCCCTTTCTAGAGGCCCACCTCCTATACTTTCAATCACCGTGATACTGATTACTGAATTAATTTTTTTCTTCTGCGTGTATTTCTAGACTTAGGTGTATTTTAAGGAAAGGAATATAAATATTTAGGTACCTAGTGCCTACTGTTTTAAACAATGTAAACGATACCCAATGAAACAGCCAGCATGTCCTATGCATATTCTGACTATAATAAGGGATCAGTTCTATCATTAGAAATTTTTTGCACATTTTACTGTCTTTGCGTTGTTCTTGGTTTCCACTTCTCCTGTTTGCATAATTGTGATCGTTCGTTTGATCGTTTCACATCTTCACTATAATACTACGAGCATAAATCATCTAAGTAGGTGCATACCTATAATATGTATTGGGAAATTGGGATACGGCCGATAGTGTCCTAACTTGTATGGTCTTCATAAAATCAATATGTACAGCAATGAATTGATTGTCTAGAAGAGGAAATGGGGTTTCCGGAAATATTTTCTATCTTCTGGTAATTATTTACTTTACAGACCACTTCCTGCATTTTATTCTCTTGTCATTTGTCAAAACTTATCAACCATATCCTCGTTTTATACTTCTTTTATTAACTTTTTGTTTCTTGTTTTATTTTTCCGCAAGTTCCAGTTTTGTCAGAATTTTACGATAGGAAGTCAAATGACTTGAAATGTCCAGATAGTGAAAAAGCCTCCATACCCTCCCCACATGTAATCCGGGTATTAAAGTCGGACAAAATACATACGTCACGGTAATATTGCTGTTTGGTGACAACCTTTGTAAGATGAATGTAGGTTAGGAAGTATCCAGAATAAAAGCTGACAAAAAAGTACGAGATTTTAAAACCATACAAAAGAGAATTGTCTGTACTTTGAATAAGGTAGTACGGATATACATAAGAAATACTTTTCAACTAATTGAACTCTTAGCTCCATCCAATTTCTGTTTGAAATTTTTCGAACAAATTTTTCAAATCTTAACAATAAAATTATTCTTACCAAGAGAGGAGAAAATTAAAATTATATGTTGAAATTTTTCGAACAAATTTTTCAAATCTTAACAATAAAATTATTCTTACCAAGAGAGGAGAAAATTAAAATTATATGTAAAAAAAAAAAGGAAAATGTTCGCACTCTCCTAGAACCATTTTCTTGCTAAAAGGAAATTGGAATCACTTTTCATTAATTATGTCCTATCCTATAAAGTTAATTAAAACTGCCATTTCAAAGCTCTGGGTTGCATTTCTTTGAAACCGCATTTTTTTCCCTTTTTCAAATTTACTATCTATAATTTTATTTTATCTCAATTGCTGCTGAAAATAGAACGTCGGGTTCATATTTCTCTTCTTTTTTTTTACGCCCGATGCATTTTACTTTAACTTCTATGGCATTTTTTACTTTGCATTTTCTGCTAATGTTTACCTTTTGTGTTGAAGTGAGATCTCCTCTTTTGGATAAACCATATTTTTTCCTCAAATGTTTAGCTTTTCAAAGCATTTTTTTTGTAACCACCTCTAAAGAACGAGGTTAGATAACAAAGAACAGATTCATTCTCTTTTAGTTTGAGCCGGGTAGGTACTCATTAATCTAGGTACCGTTCTAACGAAAGCGGAAAGCGTGATGATCTCTAGATAATGATGAAAGTCATAATAATTAGATACAAACCTATACTAAAGGTACTTACCGATGTATAATCTGTTCTTTGGAAGTTTTATCAAAATCTAATTAACGAAAGTAAAAAGAAGCGATAGGAAAAAGAAAAAGTTTGTTTTGTTGTGTTTTGAGTCGTACGTAAGTTGAGAACTACTATCAGTTGAGATGTGGTTTAACGGATATACAGCTACAGCTCATTAGCATTGTAATTTTTACCATGTCACTGATTTCCTCTTACAACTGTTTTGTTGTGTTTTGAGTCGTACGTAAGTTGAGAACTACTATCAGTTGAGATGTGGTTTAACGGATATACAGCTACAGCTCATTAGCGTTGTAATTTTTACCATGTCACTGATTTCCTCTTACAAAACGCACTCATCCAAGATATGATTCGGAGTTTTTGGACTCCATTTGAAAGCTGTGTATTTGTCACGATTCAAGTCATTAATAAATAACGGATATACAGCTACAGCTCATTAGCATTGTAATTTTTACCATGTCACTGATTTCCTCTTACAACTCACTCATCCAAGATATGATTTGGAGTTTTTGGACTCCATTTGAAAGCTGTGTATTTGTCACGATTCAAGTCATTAATAAATGCCGCCGCGCCGTACCGTACAGTAGCGGTTAAGGTGTCTGTTTGGTGAAGTAACGTGGCACGGGTTTGTTTGAATCTCATTTTCGTCAGACTCTTTTTCAGATTTTTAACTGGTTTATATGCTTCAAAGTTTCACAATTTTACTGGCATTTCAACGAGCTACTCACCTGCCTGAATGGGGCCAGGAAAAGCCGACAATCACTTTTATATGTGCTGAAATCTCCCTCATTTCGATCATTCAGTTACAGAAAAAGTTTAAAACCAAAGTTATAACTCGAGTTTTTACTTATTTGTTTTTGATTTTGTTTGATTAGATACGTAGAATGTATAAATACTAAAGAGCATGCAGGCATTTCTTGAAAATTTTCCAGGCATGTGTAAAATGAAACTCTATCTTAAATTTGATTTTCTTAATATTTCCCAAATAACATTTTAGTTTGATTTTCATTAAATTTAAACGCTATTTAGTTGTATCTATAGATAAGTATTTGTAGCTGTTTGTGTATGAAAAAACTAAATAAACTGGTGTTTTAGCGTGTGTGCATGTATCTGACCCAAACTGGAAGATATAACTGTCACACCGCAGAAAACCTTAATATAAATCTGAAAAATAACTTTACTTTCTTCCGCAATAAAATCAATTTTCATATTATTATACGTTCAGAGCAGGAAACTAAGAAAAAGTTTTGTTTACAATATTATAGTAGGTAGGTAGGTATTTGAAAAAATAAAAATATATCTAAATTATCTTGGTTTCTCCCCCTTTCCTGGGTTTGATTTTTTTCTTTATACCATGGTTTATGTTCGATTTGACGTTTCACATCAAGTGTGAGAAGTTCTATTTTTTACTGTTGTAGCCTAAAATACGATTTGTTCGAGTGAAAACTTTTCGTAATTCTCTTTATTAACAAAAATAAAATCTTATATTAAATTTTATAGCTTTGAAAAGTTGTACTTTTGCGTTCGATGGTGAAATTGATGAGTATTTGAAATAACGAAAACAGAATTTAGGTCTAACGCTTATTTTATCTTTTCTTCTACAATGTGACACTTTTCATGTTGTAAAGCTTTTTTTGGCTAAATTTCGTCCGTGGAGATCTACGTAGTTATCTACCTTCTATGACGTAACCTGAAAATTCCAATTTTTATAATCTTGAAAAGTGTAAGAGCTCACTTGTGTATACGAACCTAATAAAATCTGAAGTTTTTCCGCACATTTACCCTTATTTATTGTAAATAAGAATCTAGAGTTGAATATTATTAAAATAACATTTCTGGTAGCAGACACTCAGACAGTGTAGGTCCTTCCTTAATATTACTATATACTTTCTATTTTTCCATAGAATAGGCAGATTATCTAACAATGATATTGAAGAGAAAACCTATTTGCTTGAGCTTATTTAAATATTGGTTTGGTAGGAAAAATAATATTAATAATAAAGTAGGTACTTTTTATAATCTTGAAAAGTGTAAGAGCTCACTTGTGTATACGAACCTAATAAAATCTGAAGTTTTTCCGCACATTTACCCTTATTTACTGTAAATAAGAATCTATATTTGAATATTATTAAAATAACATTTCTGGTAGCAGACACTCAGACAGTGTAGGTCCTTCCTTAATATTACTACTTTCTATTTTTCTATAGAATAGGCAGATTATCTAACAATGATATTGAAGAGAAAACCTATTTGTTTGAGCTTATTTAAATATTGGTTTCGTAGGAATAATAATATTAATAATAAAGTAGGTAATATCTGCATATTACCCATGGAAACTTCTCCCATGTATAGTTTTCTATCTAAACCTAGGATCACTTTGTTCCTGTGTGGTAGGTAATGAGGCCCTTTTCATTGCGAAGGTCGGCTCAAATATGAGGGTAAAAGGATTTTCTTTTGAAAGGAATAAAAGCTCTAAATTTAAATCTTGTGTAGGTCAGAATAAACACTTTTTTTCCTTTTTGAAAAGGATAAAAGTTTGGGGCGAGAAATCTTTACAGTTTGTTCTGAATAATATTGACCCTCACGCTTTTTCGTACTTTTCCCTTGTTATTTTCTTTCGTATAAAATTACATTTGGAATTCCCTATTTACAACTTTCTTTTAAAAGAAAATTATTTGGAGAGAAGAATTCGAACGTTTAATATTTATATTTTTTGTTCATGTTCTGTTACATTGTATCAGTTGGTATCGGTACATCATACACTGTATGCCTAGAGCCTGCATGTTTGCTGATGTTTTTAACATTGATTCATTTTGCTTCCTTGCTTGGGTCATTTTATTTATTGTTTTCATTTTCCATTAAATTATAATAGGAATAGCAATGAGAGAGAGAGAGAGAGAGAAAGAGAGAGAGAGAGAGAGAGAAAAAGGCAAAAAGCTGACAAAAAAATATAATTATTATTTAAACAGTACTTCGGCAATGTTTATAGTTTCTAGTACATTCAGGTGTTCACACCAGTTTCTTTCCTGTAAGAACTTAAAACCTGCTGGAAAGAAGCTACAAAAACAGAGTATTTCATAGGTTAATAATGCACATCTGTCTAGAGAAAGTTCCTTTCAGCTTTCTACGTGAAACCATGTCAGCATAGTCTCACGTTTTGTTCGTGAATAATAATAGTAATAATAATTGTCTAGGCTAGACGGAAATGTGAAACAATTTAGAACTCTCTGTGAGTTTTTAGTTCATCTCTTCTTTCAGCTAGAACCCGAATAATCAACGTTCAATTAAACATGATTTACCTACTATAATTACTGTGAGCAGACATGCCAACTGATGATGTGTGTTTTTTTTCTGTTGTTAAAATTCAATATAGCTGGATTTGAACTTGCATCTTCCCACTTACTGGACCTTTCCTTTCATAGATACTCTAAAGCTATCGACATACCTGAAACACGTCCACACTTTTCTTTCATTCCGCCAAAATCCTTTGATAATGACTACTTTTAATGGGTCCCAATCGATGTCGATCGACTTCGGTCGATTCTAGTGAGAATGTACAATCCTTGGAAAATTAATGTCTTCAAAGTTTGACCATTTCACAAGGTTTTATGTAATAAGAACACGCAAGAAACATACATGAAGGTCTGTTAAGGTGTAATCTCACCACGCTCAAAAGTTTTGATCCTAATTACTAATATCTACTCGTTACGTGATGTTAGAAAGAAAAAGAACTTGGGAAAGAAAGTAAACAAGAAACATGAAGGTCTGTTAAGGTGTAATCTCACCACGCTCAAAAGTTTTGATCCTAATTACTAATATCTACTCGTTACGTGATGTTAGAAAAAAAAAAGAACTTGGGAAAGAAAGTAAACAAGTTTTGTTCGTGAATAATAATAGTAATAATAATTGTCTAGGCTAGACGGAAATGTGAAACAATTTAGAACTCTCTGTGAGTTTTTTTTTTCTTCTAAAATGTCAACAGCGCAGGGTACGTTAAATTTTTACTTTTCACCTAAAGTTGAATACTATTATTACCTCTGTATACTTTAGAACCATACCTCGTTTCTTAGCAGGGCAAAAAATGCACTTTGAAAATATCCTAGCGAAAAACAGATTTTTTTTTTCTAAAAAAAAATCCCAATATCGGAAAGTTTCCAGATTCGTTTAATAAATTGCTTAGGTACGATCATAAACCCGAAATCTAAATGGCTTTCAAATTTATAGCCACATAAAACGTTGAATTTTCATATTTGACGCAACATTAATTTATAATTTGCCAGAGTCAGATCTGATACGGAATTTATTGTTTCCCGAAACCATGAAAGCCGAGAGGAAATGTATTAATGTATTATGTATTGCAAAGGGATACATTTCTGGGATAGTTTTATCATGATAATCAATAGCTGTACCCATCTATTCATGTAAACCTCAAGTAAGCTGGTGGTGCATGGTAAAATACCTTTGTATAGGTCCTCTTTCACACGGTAATAGACTGTCGAACATGGAGTCATTTTAAAATGCTTAAATATATTAAAACAGCACAGGTCCTAGACAAACAGACAAACACATCAAAACAGATTTTTTTTTTCTTTTAAAGGCTGAAATTAGGTGAATAATTTGAAAATGATAGCAGACTGATTTAAACGAATATTTAGCTAAAGATTGATACTCAAAAGCTGTCATACGTTCCAAAAGTTGAATATGAACACACGAACTAGCAAAAAAATAAATAAAATGGCATATTGTTAGTGGAGATGCCAAATTCACCAGAATATTGAACTATGTACCTTTTACACTTGTTACTTTGAATTTTCGTCATTTGACGCGCTATCGCCTCTGGCTTACGCTAAAGCAGATTTTTTTTTTCTTTTAAAGGCTGAAATTAGGTGAATAATTTGAAAATGATAGCAGACTGATTTAAACGAATATTTAGCTATAAAGATTGATACTCAAAAGCTGTTATACGTTCCAAAAGTTGAATATGAACACACGAACTAGCAAAAAAAGAAATAAATAAAATGGCATATTGTTAGTGGAGATGCCAAATTCACCAGAATATTGAACTATGTACCTTTTACATTTGTTACTTTGAATTTTCGTCATTTGACGCGCTATCGGCTCTGGCTTACGCGTTTAACAGTTTGTTCATATAGATGAAATAAGCACTAAACACATTGAAGTTTGAAAGAGTAGAGAGTTTTCGAGAGTGCCTAGATAATGAAAAATGTCTCTGTTTTGAACACAGAACACTTCCATTCAGCTCTACAGAAAGCTAGTAGCAAGGTAGTTACGCATGAAGTCCATTAATTTAAACCCATACCTATGCGATGGTAGGTAACACTTTTTGTGCATTACTGTAACAGTAAAGCAGTCGAAAATTTTCTATTGATAAATTGTTGTTCGGACGTGAATTTCGAGCAAACACAAATTTACCCTAAAATTTATTTTCGACATTGTCAAAGATTCGAAAAGTTAGATCAATCACAACGATCGTTCTATTTAATTACCTTTTCCAGTTGAGCTCTGAAAGTTAAGGAGTAGGGATCTTCAAGTCTGAAAGTTTCACCTCTTAATAAGGTTCATAAGACATTCAAAGAAGAAATAAATATTGTTGTCGAATGAAGGATAACACTAAAATCATGCTGTAAGTAGTAGTAGTAAGTTCATTATTATCGATCATTCGAGATCAAAAATGGGGTCAATTTTTTTGACCCCCTCTTCTAGAGGCCCACCTCCTATCCTTTCAATCACGGTGATACTGAATTAATTTTTTTCTTCTGCGTGTGTTTCTAGAGTTAGGTGTATTTTAAGGAAAAGGAATATTAAATATTTAGGTACCTAGTGCCTACTGTTTTAAACAATGTAAACGATACCCAATGAAACAGCCAGCATGTCCTATGCATATTCTGACTATAATAAGGGATCAGTTCTATCATTAGAAATTAAGCTTGCCCATTTATTCTGCAGTGAAACTTGAGGATTAATTTTATGGCTGTTTACTGTTTGCATTTCGACTTTTTTCAAATTTACTATCTATAATTTTATTTTATCTCAATTGCTGCTGAAAATAGAACGTCGGGTTCATATTTCTCTTCTTTTTTTTTACGCCCGATGCATTTTACTTTAACTTCTATGGCATTTTTTACTTTGCATTTTCTGCTAATGTTTACCTTTTGTGTTGAAGTGAGATCTCCTCTTTTGGATAAACCATATTTTTTCCTCAAATGTTTAGCTTTTCAAAGCATTTTTTTGTAACCACCTCTAAAGAACGAGGTTAGATAACAAAGAACATATTCATTCTCTTTTAGTTTGAGCCGGGTAGGTACTCATTAATCTAGGTACCGTTCTAACTAAAGCGGAAAGCGTGATGATCTCTAGATAATGATGAGTCATAATAATTAGATACAAACCTATACTAAAGGTACTTACCGATGTATAATCTGTTCTTTGAAAGTTTTATCAAAATCTAATTAACGAAAGTAAAAAGAAGCGATAGGAAGAAGAAAAAGTTTAATTAGAAATTAAGCTTGCCCATTTATTCTGCAGTGAAACTTGAGGATTAATTTTATGGCTGTTTACTGTTTGCATTTCGACTATTTAAAAAGCAGGGATTTTCCCAACGCCCAGATTATGCAAATAATGTGATATGTGTAAATTTTACCGTCCCTTGTTGTCGCATATTCGTGTTGATTTTTACGACACCGAAGCGAATACAATAGTCCGTCCCTTATACCTTTTTATTACTATTGTAATAATAAAGGAAGGACGGACTAAAAAGCAGGGATTTTCCCAACGTCCAGATTATGCAAATAATGTGATATGTGTAAATTTTACCGTCCCTTGTTGTCGCATATTCGTGTTGATTTTCATTTGCTAGGAGGTATGGGGAAAATGGGAAAAAAGAACACTGCAGATATTATTATTAGATTACAATGTGATTTCGGGTGCACGAAATTCTAAAATTGTCGCTGGATGTACCTACCTATGTTTCACAAAATATCATGTAGCTACCTAATAGCCATTAACAAAAATATAGAACTATCCGAATAGGTACAATGTAATAGGTGTGTACCTACGTTTGAAAGCTTGGCACAAATGATAGCGTTTAGAAAAATGTCAAAGTGCATTTTTCTGTTCAAATAAATTACGGTACCGTGTCAATTCTCCAGCCAGGGAAAAAATGGATGACTGTAGTAAAAATATCCATGCAATGTCTGCTTTTTTTCTCCTGCAGTAAAGTGTTAAATACTCGTGAGAAGCGTCAAAGTGCATTTTTCTGTTCAAATAAATTACGGTACCGTGTCAATTCTCCAGCCAGGGAAAAAATGGATGACTGTAGTAAAAATATTCATGCAATGACTGCTTTTTTTCTCCTGCAGTAAAGTGTTAAATACTCGTGAGAAGTTGACACTTAATAGGCTTTGCATACTAATAATTTTTGTTTCTTTCATGGTTGAGGGTGTTTCTGTTTGTTTGTAAATACTGCAGTGACTTTTATGTATTATTATGGTCATAGTAAATTCAGGGGCTTGTTCCACGAACAAAATATTTTGACAAGCGGTAAACCTTTTTTGGCACATGGAGTAAAAAGTGAGGAGTATAGGTGCATTCGTGGAATAGGGCCTTGGTCATCAAGGTGCAATCAGCAATTTTATTCTAAGTTATTTTCATTTGTCCAACTGTTAGGACACATTTCTCTAGACCTAACCACCTAATTGCTTTGGCAGCTAGAATGTTTTAATTAAATTCGAAATAAAACTCTGTTATTCAATACCGTTTAATTACTAACCAACTCTGATGGGAAAAAGGTAAACTTTGAGGTCAACAACCTGCTTAAGCCTATCAAACTCTGTAAATGAGATTGTTGGGCAAAACAGTAACAATTTCGAACACAAAAACAGAATGGATTTCAATTACGACCTTTTCCCCAAATGAAGTTTAACTTTTCATGCCAATCAGTTTAATTTTTTTCTTGTTGTCTTTGTAGCGGGATGAAAATTAGAATAATAAGAAAGGTATAGGACAAGGTAAAGAAAATTACATCCCTCAATGCGCAGATGAAAAGGGGTATATAAAATAAAGAGCCTCTCTTCCTGAGAGTTCAGTTACTTTTCCGAAAGCGATGTTGTTTCTACTCTATCTCCCATGACTGTCCTTTCAAATTTTTATAAATGTTTTCCTTTTTTCTATAAATTTGCGAAGTTTATATTATTTTTAAAACAGTGTTAGTGCTAAATACAAATTAAATAGAGATAGTTTAGTTGTTTTTCCGTTTAGTATGGATCATTTGTTTATCTTTTCGGAACTCACATTTTACCCGGATTGTTAAGAACTCAGAGATCACGTTCATACTCTCGTAACGTTAACTTAAAGGTAAGATACGTATATTTCGACTTTTATGATCATATTTTATTTCCGTTTTTTCTTCATGATTGCTCCTCTTTCTTCCTCTTAATTTTGCATTTAATTTTAAACTTTTACATTTTTCGCAGTTGATTGAGTTTGAATCGCAGTTTCTTTCATGACACCAACAGTGTTCCGCGAGATGTCAGCTGCAGGTGTAATTTGAAAATGAGAAAACAGTATCTCTCGTGATAACGAACTTCTTCAAAAAATAACAAAAGATTTTTCCCTTTTTTTATTTTAAGATATCGTGCAAAAGGTGCTTTTTAAAAAAGAACAGATACCGCAGAGTGCAATTTACGGTGTCTTAACTTTGAAAAAGTTGAGGTAGGTCATTCAAGTTTGTGTACTTTATTATTATCGTTTATCTTGCACTCTTATCAGACTGGACTTTATTTATCTATCCTAAGATTCCTAAGTGTATTGTCTTTAACGGAACATTTTTGGGGAATGTTCCTCATCATGGGGAAAGGTTATTATTTTTAGTTCAATGTTTTCCTTTTTTCTATAAATTTGCGAAGTTTATATTATTTTTAAAACAGTGTTAGTGCTAAATACAAATTAAATAGAGATAGTTAAGTTGTTTTTCCGTTTAGTATGGATCATTTAATAATGTAGGTTATGTTGCCAACTAATGATGGTAAAAAATTCTTTCCTATTCTATCCACAAAGTAAATAATGTAATTATACAATAATTATTCATTCGCATACTTTACTACCGCAGGGCTCTCGTGTTTAATTATTTGCAAAGGTACAAGGTGAGGTACACTAGAAAGCTTTAGGAAATGGTTGAAAATATTCAACTAGGACAGAGAGGGAGACCTCTCCAAAACGTGTTGGTTTTACTAAATTGTAACTAGAATTCAAAAATTCCTAAAAACATACTCATATATTAAAATAGTGAGCTTTTTAGGGAGAGAGAAAGGAGGCACGAAAGCGAGGGAAGAGGAAAAGAAGAGGGTGAGGCGAAAAAATAAATTATAAAAACATATTTTACAGCTGAAGTGCAAAAAAGTGTTTAAAATACCACGAAAAAAATGGAAGGCCTGATGTGGAAGGGCTGTTTTTTTCGGCAACAAGAATATTAATAATTTTTCATCCTTCTTAATTTAAATAACTCATTTAATAGAATTATTTTCGTTCCTATTTTCTTATTTTTCTAACATCAGTTACCATCTGTAAATAAGTACTTGAAATTCTTAAATCTCTTCAAAATGAGTATTAATTTACATAATATTAAATGGACGAGTGGTACTCCAAGCATTTGTAATTTGTTAACCACACGTAGTTATTATGAGTAGACAGCGATTCCTTTAAGAGTCCTTAATTCGACAAAATTATGGATAGCTACGAAATTTCCATTTGGAAATGTGATAGTAGAAAATAGTGCTCTACTATTCAATCGGTTAGAAGGTGGCCCCATTATATCAACAGAGTGGTTGAAAGTAATTACAACTAAAGTTCTCAACAAAACAATCAAACAAAACCAAAACCCTTCTCACCGACATCAACATGAAACAAGCTCACCAAATTCTTGAAATTTTGAAAAATTATTTTTAGATTTTCTAACTATGTATATACTCGCTTTGTACATAGAATGAAAGTTCCTTGTAAAGAGTTCTCCATAACAATGTTAGTGTGTCACAGGGATAAACTTTGGACTCGTTTGGAAAAAGTGACGGTGTTTTTAAGGAAATGTTGAAGGGTCGAGGGTAGCAAATATGATTTGTTTATTCTAAAGTATAAGTTCCTTGTAAAGAGTTCTCCATAACAATGTTAGTGTGTCACAGGGATAAACTTTGGACTCGTTTGGAAAAAGTGACGGTGTTTTTGAGGAAATGTTGAAGGGTCGAGGGTAGCAAGTATGATTTGTTTATTCTAAAGTAAGTGCATGGTAAAATACCTTTGTATAGGTCCTCTTTCACACGGTAATAGACTGTCGAACATGGAGTCATTTTAAAATGCTTAAATATATCAACACACTACATAGAGTACAAATTAGTCATAAATTACCTTCAGGGTTATTTATCACACATTTTAGTCATTACGAGGGTAGTAGTGACATAGATAAAATGACCAAAAATCGTACGAGTAATTATAATAAAATTATGGCTATGAGAGAAAAATGATATCAATATTCAAAAGTTTGAGGGTTCAAATTTGAATAACTTTCAGAGCGGGAACAGAGATGGATTTTTCGAAAAACTTTATAAAAGTAAAGTAGGTTCCAAAGTTGGCAAAAATATTGAGTTACCAACTTTCAGAGCGGGAACAGAGATGGATTTTTCGAAAAACTTTATAAAAGTAAAGTAGGTTCCAAAGTTGGCAAAAATATTGAGTTACATACGGACATTGGTACACATTACCATACAACTTATCATTTACCTATTTTATTACACAAGGTATACATTTTTGGGCACAAATTTGACATTGGTACACATTACCATACAACTTATCATTTACCTATTTTATTACACAAGGTATACATTTTTGGGCACAAATTTGATTATACCTAATGTACCTATATGTACGCTTTTTGTACGAGTAATTTTAAGTTTCGTACTAATAAGCGATGTTGTTTTACGAAGTGAAGAGCAGCACAGGTCCTAGACAAACACATCATGTACGGAACAAAACCATTACAAAACTTCCGAAGTTAATGTTACTTTCAAAGTACAATAAAATACACATACAGGGTGTCCGGTTTTTTGGTTTCAACATGGTACATACGTGTGATATGGAGTGTGAAACTAGAGTAAGAATGGCTAGCAGGTCCTAGACAAACACATCATGTACGGAACAAAACCATTACAAAACTTCCGAAGTTAATGTTACTTTCAAAGTACAATAAAATACATATACAGGGTGTCCGGTTTTTTGGTTTCAACATGGTAGGTACATACGTGTGATATGGAGTGTGAAACTAGAGTAAGAATGGCTAGGAAATACTCCATAACCCCCAGAAATGGCGATAAAAAGGATAAGCGGCCATGCCTTTTCCACAAGTTTGGCCATGCCTCGGGATGAACTAGCGGGATTCCGGAGCGAAGCGACGGAATTCAGCTAGTACTCCATAACCCCCAGAAATGGCGATAAAAAGGATAATAATATCATGAAACCAGGAAATTCACCAAAATCTTCAGTTCATAAAAATAGTTTACTTACATTAATTGCTTCTTTTGGATTTCTATGGGCATTTTTAATACCCTGTATTCAAGTTTACTTACTACTTACCTATCTGTGCCGAGTATATTTGCTGATAAGTCTGGTAACAAACAGAAGTTTCCTTTTCAGTGGTACGTCTACACCATTCATCAATTAACTTTGCTCGGAGGTCATTTGTTACAAAATTTTGTTATGTTGTGTTAAATCCACTCAAATGATTGGATACTAGACACCGACGGAGTGTAACCATTGCGAAAACCCTTCCATAATCTCGGCAATATCACGAGATTTTCGTACTTAATTTGAGTAGGAAATATGTATAAATAGATCAGTAATAATGTTTGAACTAGAAAACAGGTTAAACAGGCGAAGAAGAACGCAAAGGAGGTACCTTCAAATTGTCCTTTAATATTTCCAAGGTTTTAATCTGGGATAAAACTTACTTTGAAAGAGAGCACAAAGAAATATCCGTATTATTATAAAAGTTGTTTGTAGGGGAAACTTTGTTTGTGTGACAAAATTCCCAATATGTAATACCTATACCTGGATATAGGTAATAATTAAAGTTCAATTCACAAGTTTTGCAAAAGGATATTTTCGTGTCTCCTTAACAAAAACAAGTTTTTAAAGATTATAGACTTGGTTCTTTTCCCTTTTCATTTCTTTTACGTCTGTTATTGAACACTGTGTTGTGAGGATTAGGAGAAGATAAAAAGGACATTAGCTAGGTACGTTTAAAGCTATATGGATGTCAACACTTTGTTTCCTTAGATCTGTTCAAAAGCCAGCACTGGGCTTGTACACGTACCTACATGGATTTGAGAAAATTATTAAGTCGATTCTTTTGACGCACCATAATAAATAAAAAAGTCAATACTTTTATGAAAAGAATATCAGAACTGTCAAGTGCCCCCTGATATAAAGTAACCAAAGATACCTACGTACCCAAGACATGAATGTCTTTCACTTTATTTATAATCTGCATATTTAATATAGATAGTTTTAGATGGGTGGCAAGTAGGTATAATACTAATGAAAATGAATCGTTTTATTATGAAAAATTTATAAAATTTCTCGTAATTATAACGAAATTAAAGTTACGTAGACGTTATTTAAATTACTAAATTATTAAGTCGATTCTTTTGACGCACCATAATAAATAAAAAAGTCAATACTTTTATGAAAAGAATATCAGAACTGTCAAGTGCCCTCTGATATAGGTAAAGTAACCAAAGATACCTACGTACCCAAGACTTGAATGTCTTTCCCTTTATTTATAATCTGCATATTTAATATATATAGATAGTTTTAGATGGGTGGCAAGTAGGTATAACACTAATAAAAATGAATCGTTTTATTATGAAAAATTTATAAAATTTCTCGTAATTATAACGAAATTAAAGTTACGTAGACGTTATTTAAATTACTTTTTTAATAATATGCTGAGCATGAAAAATTAAAAGAAAGTTTTGACAATACAAGAATGTCCAATATTCATTTCAAGCGAATGATTAATTGAAGAAGTTGTTACTTCGAAAAGTTCCATAACTATGAAATGGAAAAAGAGTGGAAATTACTCTGTTTTATACATTTGTTTGCCCTTATATTAGACAGTTTAAAGAAAGTACCTACAGCAAGTTATTCTTTCCCATAATATTCTTTTGAAAAAAATTTGTGCCATTTTTCGAAGCTTTCGCATTTGACTTTCGATATTGTATTTATGGAAATTACTCTGTTTTATACATTTGTTTGCCCTTATATTAGACAGTTTAAAGAAAGTACCTACAGCAAGTTATTCTTTCCCATAATTTCTTTTGAAAAAATTTGTGCCATTTTTCGAAGCTTTCGCATTTGACTTTCGATATTGTATTTGCCCTCCAAACAAACTAACTTACCTAAGGATCCTAAGAGAAAACCTACTTTTCCATCTGGCATTATTTTTTAACACTTAAGATCTTCTCAAAAGCCTTTCCAATTTTTTGATAAATTACTTCACAGTGTCTTTGTGTACAGGATTCACATTTTTTTTTTGCTCATCGAGAGAGGAGTGATGGCAAAATGCCGAAACTTAAAAACTACCCACACTTTTCATATTCTTTTCCTTTTCGAATTTCTTTCTAGTCAACTTTTTTTTCTTACAGTTTTTCTGTTGTAGAATATTTTCTTGTACAATCAATGGGTTCGTACACACCATGTGAAAATATTGTATTCCATCTGAAACTACAAATACCTATTCTATTCATCAAGTTATTGGTACTTATTTTCCAATTTTTGGAGAGACGAAAGGAATCCTATGACAATATTTGTAGGTCGGACTTGTGCAGCATCGAAATTTGATTTGTCTTTTTCTAAGTAGACACCTCAGTTTATATTTCAGGCATAATATGAATAGGAATATGTACATAGATAATTACTTTTACTTTTACGACGGTTAGAAAAAGCAATATAAAAGCTTCATGTAAATAAAGGAAAGAATAAGTACTTCTGTAATGACAACTAACTTAGAAGGTACATACACGTATGAAGATACCTACGTAGAGCTTCTAAAGTAATATACCCAATTATTCAGTTGAAAATGAAAATTTGATTGATTTTCAAACCCATTTCTAAGGTTGTCCCCGTTTTTCATTTTCCGGTTCATTTTTCCATAGACAAACAATTTCTTTGACACTGGAGCTGTGCAAAATGTTATTATAATCTCTCTTTAAAATTTTTATTACTTTGAACAAGTGGGTGTTGAATCATTTAATCAATCTTTGAAAATATCACTATGAATAACTTAAAGGACTAAATGAAGCACGACAACTTCAAAGAAAAGTGAAATTGAAACTCTAATTTACGTCACGTCATTTGAAAGACGGGTTTTGACAATTTTGGGAAACCCATTTCAGGAACTTGTTTCTTATGTTAGATCTATTTCTGTGAGAAAAACAAATAGGTACGATTATTATCGGTACGTTATTCTATCTGAATGACACTTGCAACCTTGTTCGAATTTCCCTATGTAAAACAAAAACAAAGGAAGCAAACATTTCGAGCTTCTTTCATCAGAAACCACAAAGAGTTGGAAATGAGGATCTAAAAATAAATTTCCCAAGAAAACCTTCAACACAGAGGAAAATAAAACGAAATGTGATGGGGAATTTTTGAGTGATGTAGGTGTAGCTTTTTTTTTTTGATGGGGTCATTGTTAAACCAACTGACCCAAAATGTCGTTGCACAATAATATTCTCTCTGAGTCACCACAGACGTATAAAACCTCTGGAATGAATATTCCTTATCAATTTAATGGCTCTCCTCATAATGTCTAACGCGGTAACGTCTACAAGTCTAATGATATAATTGAACAACTGATGAGACTTTTCATTACTCTTCTTCTCGGGGTTTTTTCTCCTCCTCTTCCTCCTACTCCTCCTCCTCCGCGCGGTAACGTCTACAAGTCTAATGATATAATTGAACAACTGATGAGACTTTTCATTACTCTTCTTCTCGGGGTTTTTTCTCCTCCTCCTCTTCCTCCTACTCCTCCTCCTCCGTCTTCAGGCATAATATGAATAGGAATATGTACATAGATAATTACTTTTACTTTTACGACGGTTAGAAAAAGCAATATAAAAGCTTCATGTACATAAAGGAAAGAATAAGTACTTCTATAATGACAACTAACTTAGAAGGTACATACACGTATGAAGATACCTACGTAGAGCTAAACTTTGTCCTGACTACAACAAAAATATACATCAGTACCCAGAAAGCATACTTAAACCGTGAAAATTCAATCACCCGTGACAATTTACAAAGTTTTAAAGTAAATTTCACAAGTGAAAATAATAGTCATGATTACATTATTTTTTTATTTTCCAAAACCAAAGAGCAATCTGCCATGTATTAGTTTGCTCATATGATTCTATTTACAAACAATAAAACTTTATCAAAACTAAATAAAAACTGCAGTTTTCATTTTATTTTTAAAGCAAAGTTTTCCCCGGAATGGATATTTCAGAATTTTCCTTCTTCCGACTTGAAGGCTAGAAAAATCTGTATCGGGGAAATCAGCTCTGTGAAATGTTCTGCATAGCATCTTCAGGGATTAGATATGTTTTTCAAAATAAATCTGACGTGGGAATAGATGCGGAAAGATCTAATAGAGACAGACATTCCAGACAAGGGAACAAAGGAGCTTTCTTTGAAAAAAATATGATCAATCAAGATGGAGAAAGACGTAGAACCTGATGAAATTCTTGAGAGTGAAATGCATTTTCGTTGTAGGAAAATTAAATTTCAGCTGTAATATTGGAGCATAATGTTAGTCCATAATTTGTAACAATTTGGACGATAATCCTGTTCCATTGGATAAACCTCGACACTTCGTATGGTACTATTCAGATTTATTGGAGAACCCCGCAATAAATTAAATAAATAGGAATGGTGGATGTGCAATATTCTCCAGTTCATAATATTCTACCCAACGCGTACTTAAAAGCATGGAAAGTGGAACAATTCACATTTCATTTCTTTACTGGGATATTATTTCTCGCAATACTTTTACGATATTTTCAACACTTTTCTCGTACATATTGAAAGCTCATATTGTTTTCTTTAGAGCGTTTTTTGATTGGTCCTGGGTGGATGAAAGGGAAATGGAAGTCCTCCTCCGTCTTCTTCTTCTCTGTTTTCTTCTCCTTTTTCTTCTGGATACAGGGTCTTGTTTGACTGGAATTATTTGGATGGCTTTCCGAATAAAACTTAGAAAAATGTGTTTTTTACTTGGAATAGGTATCTAATAAGTCTAATAACTAATAACAATTTAATTAGATTCAAGGTTCTACATTCAAACATTGAGATTCTGAGTAATTGAAAGGGTTGAAGACAGATTTTTACCATGCAGATATTATAAAATTGAATTTGTTAGGGTCACCAAATATTCTTGACTGTCAGAGTTAATTTTATTTTCAATACTGGGATATTATTTCTCGCAATACTTTTACGATATTTTCAACACTTTTCTCGTACATATTGAAAGCTCATATTGTTTTCTTTAGAGTGTTTTTTGATTGGTCCTGGGTGGATGAAAGGGAAATGGAAAAAAGTGAGTCCATTTCCCGGCTCTTTTGCCTGAAAATCCCACAAAAAATGTCCCATTTTTCATACTCAAGTTTGCAATTCACAAGAAAAACTACGGAATACAAATATTACATGTGCTGTCTGTAGAGAGAATGTTTCCTGAAGGAACTGAAGACTCTCTCGTCTTTTTGTGAATAACCAAAATGGACAGAAGTTCTGGTCTGGTTGTTTCTGTTTTTCTCCACCACAATTCACAACTTCACAAGACATTTTTTTGAAACTATGTTGTTGCACAAGACAATACGGATAACATTTGAGTCGAGAGTACCTACTTGCTCCTTCTATTTGAGTCTGGCTCAAATAATATTCTCATATGAAACATCGAATTTTCAATAGATATCAAAAAAATCTCAGAAATGACGCTTAAAAGTTTTACGTGGAAAAGTTGTCGGTTTAATTTTCCCTCTCTCTAAGACTGTATTCTGGGAGCTAACAATACCTACATTTCTTGAACTTATTTCACAATCTTATTTTGAGAACTATACCTACCTACCTAAATACTCGTATAAAATAATTAATTCCTTACATAGAATTTTCCTGACTATACCTATTTATTAGGTCTGTAGGGAGTGAAAGTTTCTTTCTGGAACAATATTTTAAGAAGGCTTATGAGAACTTTCCAACATTAAATTTTGCGAAAACAAAAGAGTTATTAATAGAAAAAAATTTTTTGTTTAAAGGAAAGTGGAGTAGGTACCTAATTGAAGAAGAAAAGACAATTCATCGAGTGTCTGTTGTATGCCTGAAAACACACAATATTTTAATTTATTTAGGTACGAGTAATTGCACAAAATATATTTTCCAAAAATCTTCATAACTTGTGCCTTTCTCTCTAAGTGTTTTTCCCTAATAAAACAATAGAAACCTCTCACTTGAATACCGAAAATTAGGTATTCAATTTTCAACAATTGACAATATTGTTCAACAAGATTTTAACAATTGACATTTTGCAGTTTTAGAAATGGGGGAAAATCGTACAACCTTCACTTTTTCGGTAACATAGGCACTCAGGTAAATTCACATTACTTTTCAACCAAAAAACTAAAAGAAAAAAGTGCCAGGCTAACGTATAATGTTAATTTATTACTTTGTAAGCATTTTCCCATCCCTCTTTGCCATAAATTTCTCTAAAATGATATGATTAAAAATCAAAACATTTAATCCTCTATATTCTCTCGTTTTTCCTAAGAGAAAATTGTCACAACTGAAATTTAAGACATGAGATATTGGTCTGCACTTTGTAAAGCTGTGTACTGGTTGTATATTTTTCTTCTTTATTTTGACAACTATATCCCTCCCGCCCTTCTTATTCGCTGAAACTCCACTAGTTGTAATTCTGATATCGATTAAACGAGAGAATGGGTTTGTATTTATCTTCAGCTTTCAACTGTAAGTACTCGTAGAACAAGTCTTTGTATCCTTTATCAAAACGGCTTGTCACCGTATTCTATCCCTTTTGAAAGTGCCAGACATCCAAACAAGGTTTGTGGCAGAGATGTTTTTTCAAAGATAATATGCGGTTATCATTTTCCCACATTTTTGTTTTATTTTAGTGAAATCAATATTTTACCTAGGGTAAAAAAAGTCTAAGTTCGTCCACCCACCACTACAGTTAGCCACCAAAGTTCTATCAGCCTATTCAGACCACAACAATACAGTCCTCTTTAAGTGGTAGGCATTAAAGTGCCTAATACCCATTATTATACATAATTGCAATCCGTTAGAAACTGTAAATTGATATAATCATAAAGTAATAGTTTTTGCTCGTATAACCTGTGTGCCTCAGGCTCGTAAGAATATTTGGGGACAGGAATTTGTACATTTCTCGTCAGAAAATTTCGTCCCGTGGTCATAATTTCATAAACTCACATTGAACACTTCATGTTTTACCAACTAACTAGACTAGAGTATGCAAAAGCAGGAAACGAGGCAAAAATTTATTGTGTTTTTAAATATCTTGTACTTTTTTTACGGTAGAAATGTATGTAAATAATTAAAACCTAGAAGGAAAAAATGTTTTCTCCTGCAAAAAATTCTTAGGTCAGAGTCGTTATGCGTTGGACTTTTGTTACTTATATTTTGTTCTAGAGAATTTAGGACGGTTATTTATTATCAAAATACAGCCCGCCTTTTCCCAGAGATAAGCTTTATGTTATGCTTTGCTGAAACGTTTCGTAGCTGTCAGCTCAAACTTGGATAAAAATTTTGCCATCTTGTCCAAATTTGGTCTTTTATATACCTAATATGATCTTCTTGCAACTTTATCCATAACCAAAGTATGGTAACTTTTTTGCGTAGGCTTCTCTAGTATTTTGACATCATAAATTGAATGTTTCACGGTACACATGATACTCAGTCAAATAATAAGTAGACTAAATAAAAATGTGAATAATTTATAGACAAATTTAAACTTTTTTCTATCTGATAACGTCTGGTGCCCTCAGATAATTTTTTTTATACCAATTCTAAAAGTAAGTGCTTATTTTTACTTTTATTTATTTTTCGAAATAATTTTTGTTTTATTTAAACTTGAATTTAGAACACGGTTTTTGTGTATTTTGAAATTTCGAGGGGCTTTTTTCGTATTTCCATTTGAAGACAAGAATAAAGGTTACAGGCCATTAATTTTTTTGCGTTGCCAAAACTCTAGCACCAATTAAATCGGGAATAGGGATTTTACAAAAGGGAAATATCTTGCATAATGTAATGTATACCCCTAGGCGTGCTTGACGACTGTCTTTTCATATAATTGTTCGTGTTTTGTTGATTCTTTTTTCATACAAGTCACTAACATAAATTTCAGGACTTTAAAAATAAATCTTGATAAATTACAATAAATTTCAACAGAAAAACTTCAAATGTCGAGTCAAGAATATACCTATTTACTTAGTACCAATATTATATCTAGATACTATAGCCTGCTAAATTGCTACAAGACATAGGTAGGTAATTCAATGTTAATAAGTATATAAATATTTGCTTTATTCTGCTCTAGGTATGCTACATTTTCTTGTGTGAACGAGACAGGTGTTTAAAAACGGTAATTATGCAGAAGCCACGACAGTGGAAAAGAAACCTCCTTTTTGTATTTAACCTAACCCTATGATAACACTAATCGTCTAATCACTGCTGTAATTGTGAAAACTCCTTTTTGCGTTTAACCTAACCCTATAATAACACTGGTCACTGCCCATTTGTGCCAGTTCCTTTGGTAGCAATTTTCCACTGACGTGACTTCTGCACAAGTACCAAATTACAGAATATACAAAACAAGGACAGCTTTTATGAGTCGACATTTTGCCCCTGTTTCGGTGTGAAAATGAGATCGTGTTGTGAATCCTCGCATTTTTATTGAATATTGTTCACTATCATATTTTCAAAGTCGAGTAAAAACATAACAATATTCCCGGAGAGTGAGGAACAAACATTCTCCATTCCAGCCACCCAGCATCCTATTTTTGAGAGAAACAAGGCGACATTATTTTCGCGAAAAGAAAAGAATTTTCAGGGTCAAAAAATATTTGGAGCAATTTCTAACATGCCTCACTGTTTTTAAGTTACGAGATAACACTGCTTACGAGTATAATAACACGAAAACATTGTTAGCAAAACAATATCGAATTTGAAGTTTTTGCTGTGATTGTTGTAAAACCTCCTAGACTAAAAATAAGGTCCAATTTTTCCTCAAATTTGGTACCTACACGTAGACAAAAAGAGTATCCATTCTTTTCTAATGAGATCGTGTTGTGAATCCTCGCATTTTTATTGAATATTGTTCACTATCATATTTTCAAAGTCGAGTAAAAACATAACAATATTCTCGGAGAGTGAGGAACAAACATTCTCCATTCCAGCCACCCAACATCCTATTTTTGAGAGAAACAAGGCGACATTATTTTCGCGTTTTCCTCTGCCTTTTCAATGGAAAACTCGTCAATCTTAAATTTGTTTGTGCTTGCCTATCTGACTCAGCTCTTTATCAAGAATATATGTATAGGGTGTTTTAGAGTAAATGTTTATTGGGGGAAAATATCAAACTTAAATTCTACGAAATCTAGACCAAGTGTAGAGATCTTATTCAAAAATAAATTCTTTTTCTATTGCATAATTTTTCTAAATTTTCACAGGGGAAACTTTACTGTGCCCAACATCTCAAATCAACCATTTTGTGGGTACTCGCCAACCCCCATCAGATCCATAGGAAGAAAATTTTGTACCTTATGAGGTAGAAAAAATGTACCTCAGCTCCGGCTCTATAGGGGAAACTTTACCTAATGAATTTATCTAGAAAATAAAGTCAGTACAAATACTTAGGGATCTCCAGTATATTTTGACTCATTTGTGTATGTGTGCTTGTTTACTCTTAAAAAAAGCTTTAACTAGACTTTTCTCCTCCCGTTCCTCCATACTCCCATTTACTTTCAGTTTCTATCTTACTTTATTCTTGGATTTGAGGAATAAACAATTAGTTACCTGGATATTGCCGTCAAAAGCGTTTTTGTTCCTCTTATTGGAAATGAAAAAGCACATCTAAGTAATAGAGCTACGATTCCTCATTATAATGTAGGTTTGAAGAGTATCATTTTGTTATAGGTAGAAGTTTGTTTTATTTTATAACTGTAACTTATGTGGGTGTTGGTAAAATTTATTATTGTGCTATTGTTATTCGTTGTTAACAATTGTTATTCGTCTTCTTTTCTTCTTATTCTTCTTTCTCCTCCTCCTCCTCCTCCTCCTCCTGCTCTTCTTCTTGTTCTTTTTTCTTCTTCTTTTGGGGTTTTGAAGAGTATCATTTTGTTATAGGTAGAAGTTTGTTTTATTTTATAACTGTAACTTATGTGGGTGTTGGTAAAATTTATTATTGTGTTATTGTTATTCGTTGTTAACAATTGTTATTCGTCTTCTTTTTTTCTTATTCTTCTTTCTCCTCCTCTTCTTCTTCTTGTTCTTTAAATTTTCTTCTTCTTTTGGGGGGAAAACTATTGTGAGAAAAAGGTACGTACCTAGGTACATCAAAAAACATTACAGTATCCTTTAACTTTGTCCTAATAACCTGGGGTAACTTTTTTCTACCCAATAACCTAAACCTATGAAAACTTTTTGCCCTTGTTATTCACGATCAATAAAGAGAGATAAATATTTTCTCTGGACATCAGCATGATGGTCACCTAGAGTTCGAGTACTTATAAATTCTCCACAGTCAGTGACATTTACCCTGATATTTCAGGTCAAACTATGACACGTTTTAAGCACGAGAAAAGTGAAAGACTGGGGGGGACAAACTGGATTCACGATCAATAAAGAGAGATAAATATTTTCTCTGGACATCAGCATGATGGTCACCTAGAGTTCGAGTACTTATAAATTCTCCACAGCCAGTGACATTTACCCTGATATTTCAGGTCAAACTATGACACGTTTTAAGCACGAGAAAAGTGAAAGACTGGGGGGACAAACTGGAAAAAAATGGGACAAAAAATGTTCGGAGGAAGTGACAATAATCTGGGGGGGACGGTATTCAACCATGTGAAAGTCCTAAACGCTTTCTTGTCCATATATTACCCTGAAGCCTTACCCCCCTGATGGGATGGTTATGATATATGTCCTTGTTATACTCGAATTAAGGACAAGGGTTCGGGCTCTCCTTCATTTATCTATCTCTGTTCGGCCACCATAACCTACGGACACATTTTCCTTCAAGTGCTCCCTTGCAGCTTAAATTCTTCACGTTTCATTGCGTTGAAAGTTGGAAATTGAAGAAAAAACTTTAGGCGCTTTAGCTTGGAAAATTTAGAGAGGAAAAACTATTTAAAAGGCAGAGTAGAATTTGGACCGTGTTTTGACAAAAGTTTCAGCTTTAGGATATTCAATTCATTAGCCAGTATTTACTTATAGGCCTTTGACTTACCCTGTAGCCCCCAGAATTTGAATACAAGAGACGAAATAATGAAACCTCACAATCTGTAACACTCCTACATTTTGATGACAGGTTCCCTTGCAGCTTAAATTCTTCACGTTTCATTGCGTTGAAAGTTGGAAATTGAAGAAAAAACTTTAGGCGCTTTAGCTTGGAAAATTTCGAGAGGAAAAACTATTTAAAAGGCAGAGTAGAATTTGGACCGTGTTTTGACAAAAGTTTCAGCCTTAGGATATTAAATTCATTAGCCAGTATTTACTTATAGGCCTTTGACTTACCCTGTAGCCCCCAGAATTTGAATACAAGAGACGAAATAATGAAACCTCACAATCTGTAACACTCCTACATTTTGATGACAGGTAGGTAGTTTATTCTTAATATTCGCACATTTGGAACATTTTCATGTATATTTTTTGTTTATTAACAGCGCAACGTACTTTTTCATGTTTCTTTCCACCCTCTGAGTTTTTACTTTTTTTATACCTCATTGTATAGGAAGCTGTCATTTTTCAGCGTTAAACACACATTTCAAGCGAGCGCAAAGTCCATAAATGTCGTACTTATGCGTTTGGTAAATAAAATAAATCTTTTCAATTACTTGTTGGATTTGGATTAAGTCAAGCGAGCGCAAAGTCCATAAATGTCGTACTTATGCGTTTGGTAAATAAAATAAATCTTTTCAATTACTTGTTGGATTTGGATTAAGCACGTTACCATGTATTTCATGATAAGAACTACGAAAACTTAGGTATACTTGTAAATATGGAAATACAGTCCTCTTTAAGTGGTAGGCATTAAAGTGCCTAATACCCATTATTATACATAATTGCAATCCGTTAGAAACTGTAAATTGATATAATCATAAAGTAATAAGGAAGTACATGAATGAAAGCATAAATAAATCATAAGAACACAGTGACAGGTAACCTTATTTTATACAGGACTTACCTCAAAGAGGGTGACTTACCGACCTAGTTCCGTACTTAGAATAGGGGTAGACCACAACTTCACGATTCAGAAGTTATTTGTAGATAGGTAATTATGATTTCTTAAAATTTCTTTTCCTTCTGAAGAGACGAGGAAACCCTATTTTTTTGCGTGTAAACCTTCGGAAAAAAGACAAAAGACCATAAAACGTCTTTCTCTGAGAAAGCTTTATATTTTGTTTTATGATTATCATCTAAGTCATAAAAGTGATTTTAAAATTAAATGAAAAGGAGTAGTCAAGGCCAGGTATTAGAAAGCTAACTTGCTACTTGCTTAGTAAGCTTTCTTTCAATACTTCAGCTCCCTCTGTAGAGATAGCTTTCTTTTTTGTTGCTGCTTACAGGGACACCTTTTCCGTTTTCTATCAATTTCGAGTTTTATTTTTAACTCAACTTTAGTAATATTTATTTTTAACTGAACTTCAGTAATATTGTAATATATTTAAGAATATACCAACCAAAACCATCACAATGTAGGACATGTTGGAAAAGAAGAAGAAAGGTGACACATTGCACTTTTGGTTGTTGATTTTGGCTAACGTTTGGAAGGGTATATGATAGTACAATAATTTGTCACAAGGTTTTCAGTCTTTCTTTTCCCCGAGCTTTTTTTCAGAGGGTCAATTTTAGAAGTGGGTTTTTCAAGGGAAAATGTCAGGCAATAATTCATTCTTCATTCGTTCGAGGTGAATGAGAGAAAGGAAGGAGAGAGGGAGAGTAGGGGATCCTTTACATGATATCAAGTGTTAAAGATGTAATCTTGTAATATCTGGTCGCAGGCATTCATTCTCACTTTTTGTCCCACATCCCTAAGTGGCGTCAAAAGAAAATTTCTTCTTCTCTCTAATGCGATTTTCATTCATCTGTTTTCTCAGTATCAAAATAAGTAGAAATAAGTGTAATATGGGTAGAATCGATCTTGGAATTCGAAACAATTTAGCTGGTAAGAAAATCATTATTTGTCATTTGATCAACATGATTTGGGATTGAGGTCAACAATTAAATGTTCTTGTCTAAAGCCCAAGTTTCAGTGAACAACAATCCAAATATTATGAAGGAAAACAAACAAAGGAAAATAACATTTTATCGAAAAGGCCAAGTTGTAAACGTGTAGAGTAGGTACCTATTCTTTATTATCTACCTTGCTCTTAAGAATAATAATATCATAATATTGTTTTCTCTCACATACCTATAATAATATATCTCCCCGAGTCTCCTCTCACACTCTTCCACTCTCACCACTTTCCTTCCTCTCTTTCCTCTCCCTTTTCTATACCTTTCTTCCTCTCTGTCTGTCACACACAAAAGAGTAAATTTAATTTTATAAAAAAAAGGTGTTTGTTTTTTGTCCAAAGTAAAATGAAAAACAAGTTCAGGGTAGGACCACTGGATTTTGGAACAAAACAGGGGAAAAAGTTAACACGGGAAATAATGCACATGAAATAAAAACTTGGGAATTTATGATCCGACCAGGTTCCGAATCAAGGGAGTTTATAAGAGAACAAAACTGTGATGAGAACCACACTGTCTGCGTTGGTTTACAGTTATTTACTCCTGATTTAGTCCTAAAATATGCTGAACCAAACGAACCCTACTTACCTACACTCTACCCCTGTATGATGCACCCATGAACCCAATTAATAATAAGTTCACTCCCATACTCCTTTTACATCAGAGGTTGATAAAAATATGTCATAGTTTTTCCGACTTGCAAAATTGTATGCAAATTTTGTATTTGCTATTGTTGCATTTTATTTGCATAACACGGATTTTTTCTTTTTCAAGTAGCTTGACACCTATGTTTAAATAGGTATCTACTATTTTTGCATCAAGTACCATAACATTGTATGGAGTGTAAGCTGCATTTGCTGAAAGTGGTTTGCTTTTGACTAAGTACTTCTATTCTGGACCTCAAGAGGGGTAGGGCTTTCAATTTATTCAAACAAAGAATTTCATACCACACCAGAATTCTTCGCTCGCATGTCAAAAGAATGGATATCATTATTTCGTATTCGGGAAAAAATAGAGATTCTTTTTGTTTTTGACAAACAATGTGCGAGAAATGTCCTTTTTGTAGAAATTGTGGAATGCGAATTATTTTCGAGTGTCCTAGTTCTAAAATAATGGACGCTCAACGCAATAGACACTGCAGACGGGCAAATGGTCAGAGATATGCGAAAGCCAGTTTACGTAATATGACGAATAAAATTAAAATAGACCACAGTAATAATAGTATACTCTCTACACCAAAGTTGCACTCTCAAAGTCAGGAAAATTTTACACTTATACCTAAATTTAAAGAATGAACTTTTTCAACACACAGTAAGGCCGTCTGATTCTTGAAATGGAAACAAAGGACAAAGGTTGAATATCCTCAGACGTTGAGAATATCACTAGGTGCGAGGAGAAAGGAAATGAGTGGGAAAGGGGCTTGCATAAAATTGTTCAACCAAATAGTAAATTGGAGATAAGAGGTATAGGCAAGGCAGAGTTTCTGAGAGAACCTTGTGCATTTTATTGGAAACACTGCGCTGCTCTGGCGGAAAGCAAGAAGAGAGAAGAGGGAGCAGGAAGCAGGGGGCAACATTAAACTTCAAGTCATGTGTGAACATAATATTAAATTACTGAGGACATGATAATGTCTGGGGGCATTTGAAGTGGACAGTTACATCGTTAGGCTTTATTTTGAATTATGTGTAAGGAATGTCCTTGTGAAACTATTGAAGCATTTTTCCCCTCTCTACTCTTATAGCTATAGGAAAAATACTTCGATAGGAAATCCCGTGTTTTGAAGTCTTATAATGGGACTTCTAAGTTCTCATTGCCCAAATGTCCGCGAGATTCAGAGTAATTAAACAAGGGAGCTGCCAAAGAAGTAAAAACATCATGAAATTTTGCTGTAATAAATAATAATGTGGTACTTAAATACACAACCTGTTGAAAAAACTTTAAGTATAAAAAGAACGTCGTATAATTTATAAAATCTGCAAAGAAGAAGGAGGAGGAGAACTTTGAAGTGTAAACCAGCAAGTAAACAAAATTATAAACAGCTGTTTGAAAATCATTCAAAGATATGTGTGTTCAAAGACAAAAATTAAACAAAAGTTTTATTTTTCTTGTTAAGGAGGAAAGTAAATATCAACCTCTTCAGTCCTCAAAAGAAAAGTTTTCTACAAAAGCTTTTCCCTCTACATAGTATGAGATTATTTTGGTTAAAGGTGGGTAATTGATACATAACCACTGTGATTCTAGGCCTACCAATTCAGGCCTAGAAGTTGGAGCGTATAAAAAAAACTTGGAAGAAGGAAAGAGAAAATCCCCAATGAGCAATAAGAATAGTAGATTCTAACTAAACCTCCACTAAACTTTTATACCTGAGGCATTTCATTTACTGAACTATTTATGTGTTGGTATGATTTGAAAGATTGAAGAGGTTGAATAGCGTGTAATAGGCATAGTTTGTATTCGCCAGGTAAGGAAAAAACGTCTGTTACAACTGTGGGTCGGTTGTAAAAAATAAAAGTACAAGTTTTACGTACAACAGAAGCACCGTTATTATTCAGATGTTCATAGAACACGATAGTTATGTACCTAGGTACCTACCACTCTTACTATCCTATATCTCTCTGACAAATTTCAGTGCAATAGTCCTAAACTAAAATGGACGCGGCACATCAGGGATTGGGAAGAGACCGCCTTAACATAGGTACCTACCATGGTGTATCTAAACCCAATTTACCTAATGCTTAATTCAAGGTTGATGGTAATGTTAATGAACCAAACATTATACTACGCTAACAACAACTATGTAGCTACTTTCTTTCAGATTTGCAAAAAAAAAAAAAAAAAAAAAAAAAAAAAAAAAACAAATTTGTATCTTTGGTCTTTATAACTCCTTAATACGATTCCTTACGTTGTTACACACAAAGAAAAAGGCGTATTTCAAACTCGTACATAATTGCCTGCTACGGGTATGATTATAAAACGAAGAAGGAGAGGAGGAAGAAGAAGAAGAGTCAAGATAGGTACTTTTCAATTCTACATGAGTAAAGTCTACATAGGTATTGAATTGTTTTAGAATTTAAACAAAAAACAACTGCCTCTTTGCTTCAGGCCCATTTCCATCAAGATAAATGGAAGGAAAATGTATGAGACGTATAAAAAAAGGCTGAAGAAGAATGAGCAAAAACGTAAACAATACTTGCATGCCTGTGACTATAGTGCATAGCACCAGGTTTCACACACTTTTCCTAATTGGAAAATTGAACAGTGAAATTTAACGAGGAAGAGGGTCATGCAACGAATAAAAACGCTTGGAACAGAATTCCTTGGAATAGATCAATAGTAAAATCTAGGTAAATAAGGTTTACACTTACGCCGGAAAGTATTTTATGGAGTTTAAATCTTTACGATTTGTACATTCGTACGTGTCTGATAACTGATAACTCTGCCATCAAGATTCAATGAATTAAAGATAAATGGAAGGAAAATGTATGAGACGTATAAAAAAAGGCTGAAGAAGAATGAGCAAAAACGTAAACAATACTTGCATGCCTGTGACTATAGTGCATAGCACCAGGTTTCACACACTTTTCCTAATTGGAAAATTGAACAGTGAAATTTAACGAGGAAGAGGGTCATGCAACGAATAAAAACGCTTGGAACAGAATTCCTTGGAATAGATCAATAGTAAAATCCAGGTAAATAAGGTTTACACTTACGCCGGAAAGTATTTTATGGAGTTGAAATCTTTACGATTAGTACATTCGTACGTGTCTAATAACTGATAACTCTGCCATCAAGATTCAATGAATTACCTAGTTGTTTTGTAGGAAATTTGTAAATATTTATTTATTTTTTCTTGTGATCAGAAAGATAAAATAGGAATCCTCACTACTATGCTAATCCTTGAATTGACTCGTTTGATTTTTTTTTTTTTTTTTTTGTATATATAACTCTTTTTTTTTTCTCCCTAAGTCCAACATGAGACTACTTTTTAACAAGATAGGAGAGTTTTTCACCCAGGAGATAGTGGAAAATAAAGTATTTCTGTGATCTTTAAATTCCCTATCTTATTTTGAGAAAGTACCAAAATGGTAGAGTGCAATCCCTATTTGAGTCCTGATCTAACCTTAAATCTTGTAGCTCTTGACACGATGAAACATAAATACGTATGTAACTATTACCTAGAATCAACACACGAATTTGTACAACTACACAATCCACAGAAGTTTTCTCAAGGAAAAACTCTTTCACCGTTTCAGTTTTTTAACAGAAAGTTCACACAAGTTTCTGTTTTGACTTCCTAAAAAGAAGAAAAGTGCTCACGGAGTAGTTTATTAAGGAGGAAAAAACTTGGTATTTTTATTTTTAAAAGATAAAATATATGAGTATGTATTGGCTCCCAACCCCGGATATAGTAACAGAAAGTTCACACAAGTTTCTGTTTTGACTTCCTAAAAAGAAGAAAAGTGCTCACGGAGTAGTTTATTAAGGAGGAAAAAACTTAGTATTTTTATTTTTAAAAGATATATGAGTATGTATTGGCTCCCAACCCCGGATATAACAGAGCACAAGCTTGGTTTAACTTAACCTCACAATATAAAATATTTTTTCGTCCCCCCTACCCTATCCAAAACTCCCCTCTTATTGTCTTGAGTGTAAACTCAAGTTTTTAATAAGGAAAGCTTTTGACCGAACATGTTATAATAAAACATTATAAAAGGCTGTGGTTTAACTTAACCTCACAATATAAAATATTTTTTCGTCCCCCCTACCCTATCCAAAACTCCCCTCTTATTGTCTTGAGTGTAAACTTAAGTTTTTAATAAGGAAAGCTTTTGACCGAACATGTTATAATAAAACATTATAAAAGGCTACCATCGTATATTTTTCTAGACTTGAAATTAATTTAGCCAGGTTTTTTTTCTGTTTTCCTTTTGAAAATCCACTTAGTTTTCTTGGAAACGAGTCAAAGGAAGCCATTAAATATGTCCTAGGGAGAGGAATGATGTCTACCATAAGGAGCATCTCTGAGATGAGACATGTAGGACACACGTGGCTTATCTATGTCTATTAATTTAGCCAGGTTTTTTTTCTGTTTTCCTTTTGAAAATCCACTTAGTTTTCTTGGAAACGAGTCAAAGGAAGCCATTAAATATGTTCTAGGGAGAGGAATGATGTCTACCATAAGGAGCATCTCTGAGATGAGACATGTAGGACACGTGGCTTATCTATGTCTCTTCCTTTTTGTCTCAGTCTGTTTTCTAAAATATCAGTCTTTAGTCTGGATTTCTGAAATAATGTTTCATTGTATGTTCCTTTGTCTACAACAGTTAGTCTTGACCATGTTTATTCAAAAGAAGGCTTTTGATGGGAAACTGTGATGCCAAATTCACCAGAAACTTATAATAAAAAGCTTGCTAGACTTTGAAGCTACTTAAACAAAGTACGCAATGGCCTACAAGACGGAAGGTGAACATGAGAGAAATACAATATTTGTTGTTTTATCAGCTCTTGTACTAGTAATCCTTACATCTGGCCATTTAATTTTATGGCGTGCATTTTATGCATGTAACTGGAACATTACAGCTCCGATGTGGTG
The DNA here is from genome assembly GCF_000475195.1 of Diaphorina citri. NCBI lineage: Eukaryota > Metazoa > Arthropoda > Insecta > Hemiptera > Psyllidae > Diaphorina > Diaphorina citri. The sequence goes on along the minus strand of NW_007377612.1, from coordinate 75,824 downwards.
GAAATATGGAAGAGATGGAAGGGGTGCTTGCAGTTTTATGAGCTCGTTACTATTACAAACATGTTTTAACCTGTCCAGGGTCTTGAATCCTTCAGGATCTGACAGCAGAGGCTGAAAATTATTAATAGGAACACAGTTAATGTTCTGGAATTTCGATTTTCATTTAGGCCGGCCATACACGTAGAGCATGGAGGAGAAGGAGTGAAAGAAGAGCATGGAGGAGAAGGAGTGTAAGAAGAGCATGGAGGAGAAGGAGTGAAAGAAGAGCATGGAGGAGAAGGAGTGTAAGAAGAGCATGGAGGAGAAGGAGTGAAAGAAGAGCATGGAGGAGAAGGAGTGTAAGAAGAGCATGGAGGAGAAGGAGTGAAAGAAGAGCATGGAGGAGAAGGAGTGTAAGAAGAGCATGGAGGAGAAGGAGTGAAAGAAGAGCATGGAGGAGAAGGAGTGTAAGAAGAGCATGGAGGAGAAGGAGTGAAAGAAGAGCATGGAGGAGAAGGAGTGGAAGAAGAGCGAGAGAAGAAAATACCAGGGAGAGGAGGAGGGAGAAGAAGGAGGAGAAAAAGAAGGAGGAGGAGAGAAAGAAGAAGGAGAAGGGGAGAAGAGAGAAACACCAAATTCGTCTAAAAATATTATTTTATTTATGTTTTACTGTCGCTACGTGTTTTGTTTATTTTATTGACAACCTCCGCAAATTTCTCTTGCGGCAGAGAGGGCGGAACTAGGTAGGGAAAGAGAGGGTGGAAGGAAAGTAGGTAGGTACATAGGTACTTTTCTGTATCATTTGAATAAAAATCTCAAAGAAATCTTATAACTTGGAAATGCTAAGGAAACGATAGGGTAAGAAGTAAGAAGGTAAACTAATCTTTAGATATAGATACCTTATCTTCTTCTATTACAAATTTTAAAATTCTGTCTCCAGGAACAACGTACCCTGGCAGAATCCTAGCACGAGCTTTTGCTCTAGCCACCCTGTATGTACGAAAGCGAAGACTTATATTGTTCACCTTTTCTCGTTTTCATGCATTTTTCAATTACTCTCCAGGCTTCATGTACCGAGGTACCGAAATTTTGAGCTCGAAAATGTATTCTCATAATTAAAACTTGGCTAACAGTTTTCTGTTTTTGAAAAGTACATGCTTAATCCCTACGAAGAAAACTTAAAATCGCGTGGTGCAAAAAAAAAAAAAAAAAAAAAAAAAAAAAACAAATTTGTATCTTTGGTCTTTATAACTCCTTAATACGATTCCTTACGTTGTTACACACAAAGAAAAAGGCGTATTTTAAACTCGTACATAATTGCCTGCTACGGGTATGATTATAAAACGAAGAAGGAGAGGAGGAAGAAGAAGAAGAGTCAAGATAGGTACTTTTCAATTCTACATGAGTAAAGTCTACATAGGTATTGAATTGTTTTAGAATTTAAACAAAAAACAACTGCCTCTTTGCTTCAGGCCCATTTCCATCAAGATAAATGGAAGGAAAATGTATGAGACGTATAAAAAAAGGCTGAAGAAGAATGAGCAAAAACGTAAACAATACTTGCATGCCTGTGACTATAGTGCATAGCACCAGGTTTCACACACTTTTCCTAATTGGAAAATTGAACAGTGAAATTTAACGAGGAAGAGGGTCATGCAACGAATAAAAACGCTTGGAACAGAATTCCTTGGAATAGATCAATAGTAAAATCTAGGTAAATAAGGTTTACACTTACGCCGGAAAGTATTTTATGGAGTTTAAATCTTTACGATTTGTACATTCGTACGTGTCTGATAACTGATAACTCTGCCATCAAGATTCAATGAATTAACTAGTTGTTTTGTAGGAAATTTGTAAATATTTATTTATTTTTTCTTGTGATCAGAAAGATAAAATAGGAATCCTCACTACTATGCCATCTGCAGAAGAATGGTTAATCGCTTACCTGTGAGAGTATATACCTAGAGGGTGCGGATTTAAATCAAAAAGAGGCATGATATAGATACTACTATGCTAATAGATATTGTGGTCATGAACTTTTATAGGCCAGTCTGTGCTAGTTTTACTTTGAAGAAAAAGAGATAAAAAACATACACATGGTCGGAGTATAATGTTTCTCAGAAATCTTACCCCAATCTTAAATTTTGGCTAGCTAAAATATTTCGTTTAGGTTAAAATTGTTTTCCTTCCAAGGGTCTAGGAATTTCACAAATCTCCAATATCCCACGCGTAACATGTCTACAAAAAGGTTTTAAAATAAAATGTTTGTCATTTTGAGTTCTCCGGTTTGTAACTTTCAAAGTTTTCGTTAACCATTTTAACGACCGGGCCTACTAGTTGAATAATTATTTTAGGACATTATGGAGAGTAAAGTATCATTTATTTTCAAGTTATAATCACTATGAATTCTCCTGACCTGCACTGACCACCATGCCGAAGGTTCTCATTCAATTTTCGGCTAGGTCGGGAAAATTGCACGAGAAAATGTAAAAAATCTCCTATAGCTTCACTACAAATAAATTATTCACGATTTAATTTAATTTGTTAAGAGGAGTTAGTCTTTAATTTCTTCAATCCTTTCATAAAAAGAATTTTAATATTGAATAGTCCTGTACTAAAAATTGATGTAGGAGTATAAAGGGTTAACGCATGTTGTGGTAGACAAGATTTTCTGATTTTAAAACCTCCTTTCATTTCTGCTTCATTCTTCTCTATCCTTTGACCTCTTTTCTTCTCCTTCCATCCTAATTCCTCTTTGTTCTAGACCTCGCTGATATGTGTGTCTGCCAAACCACATGCACGAGTATGTGATGAATAGTCCTGTACTAAAAATTGATGTAGGAGTATAAAGGGTTAACGCATGTTGTGGTAGACAAGATTTTCTGATTTTAAAACCTCCGTTCATTTCTGCTTCATTCTTCTCTATTCTTTGACCTCTTTTCTTCTCCTTCCATCCTAATTCCTCTTTGTTCTAGACCTCGCTGATATGTGTGTCTGCCAAACCACATGCACGAGTATGTGTCTGAGAAGCCTAAAGTAAAAACAAGATTAAGAAAAGGACTGTCTATGAGGAAAGAGTTGAGAGATAAAATCTCTAACTTTTAGTGGATGTGGCATGTTCACCATCTTTCAAAATAGGTTACCACAAAGTTCTAGAGATTTATGTTTTTAAAAATATGACAGTTTTAGTTTGCCATTCTCATATTACCATCTTTAAGTAATATTAGGTGAGGTGTTTATTGTAATACGTACATCGTACATTGGTTAAATACATCTAAGTAGTTTGTTACTTGTATTTATAAGGTGCTGAAGGTAATAAGTCGCGAACGGAAATAAATAGGTACCTATGAAAGAAAAAAGCACAATGTGAAAAAAAAATCTCATACCAAGGCAAGACAGCAAATTTACTCTACCTTATAAAAAGCAAAGTCAACATTCAATAAAACAATTTTATTGAACTTGTTCGAACAAAGGTAAAGATTGACGAAGCATTATGAAATACGATAACCTAAATGTATTACGACCTTGGAACAAATATTATTAATGGAATTTCCTCACAATGAGGAAATGAAAAGTGAAAGATGGCTCGGAAGATCCTTAATGTAATAATAGCAAGAAACGTTTTAAAATTACAAGTTCCCAAATGTTTCTTCAAAAGAGAGAGGGAATAATCAAATTATATTTTTAGTAATCAAAAAATATAAAATATGTCACCATTATTCCTCTTAGGTGTCAAATTGCAATATTCCAAATTTGTTACCTAAACAGAAGAGAAATTTCATTTACATTTAAATGGAAAAAATTCTTTCTTTTTCAACTTTGAAAATATTGAACTTGGAAGCCTTTCAGATATTTGCAGACAAAGTCTCCCCTCCTCTTTTTTTCCCTCTGTACCCCCCTTTCTCCACCTTTTTTTGTACAAAATTATGATCATTAATATTTTTTGTTCTGTACAATTCCCGGTTTGTAATATATCTCTATAAAATGGGTGAATAAACCAGCTGAAAGAACTCCCGCTGACAATCTAAATGTATTACGACCTTGGAACAAATATTATTAATGGAATTTCCTCACAATGAGGAAATGAAAAGTGAAAGATGGCTCGGAAGATCATTAATGTAATAATAGGAAGAAACGTTTTAAAATTACAAGTTCCCAAATGTTTCTTCAAAAGGGAGAGAGGGAAAAATCAAATTATATTTTTAGTAATCAAAAAATATAAAATACCTATGTCACCATTATTCCTCTTAGGTGTCAAATTGCAATATTCCAAATTTGTTACCTAAACAGAAGAGAAATTTCATTTAGGTTTACCTAGGGTAAAAAAAGTCTAAGTTCGTCCACCCACCACTACAGTTAGCCACCAAAGTTCTATCAGCCTATTCAGACCACAACTTGAAATGATTTTACACGTATTTTCGCGAAAAGAAAAGCAAAGAAAAGAAGAAGAAGAAAGCCAGCAAAACCTTCAAGGACAGCAAAAAATACGTGGCCTAGTCGCTTCAGACGTAATGTAGAGGAAAATTGAACATACTCGCAATGTTCTCTATGGCAGGATATAGTTTAGGTGTATACGTAGGTCAACTGTCAAGACCAAACGCTAAGTTGATGTACTATCTTGATCTAAAAACTAAGCTTCAATGTTTTGAAAGGACAAGAAAGAACCTACGAAAATTTTCATGGATGTGTCACATTTACCATGTACCTAAGATTGATAAAAATATTGGTACAACATTGGCGGAAATAAATAAATTAAAAAAAAAGTTACAAATTTCACCCTGAATAATTTATAATTGCTTAGTCCTACCACTAAAAGGTCTAGTGCGCATGAGAAATTCGCAATTTGTTATCATTTCATGTATATTTTTTTCCCAGTTGTGTTGAATTTCGCAAAAGAAAATTAATGTGTCTGCTGATCTATAGATCAGGAAAGAGTACCCCTACATGGTCATAAATATCTTCCATGGAAAAAATAGGGAGTGAGAAAGGGAGAGAGGTAATGGCAAAAGAGGAGGGGTGACACGAGAATTCAAAACAAACATACCTACCTGGTTTTTGCAAGTTCATTGTTTTGGAGCATACCTATAATCGCTGACAATATTTTTTTCCTATTTACAGGGAATAAATCAATTTCGAGAAATAATTACAACACAAAGCTATACTGATACAGTCTGAATCTATAGAGAGTATTGAACAAATTGTTGCAAAAATACTGGTTTATTAATTTAGTTTTTTGCACTTTTAGAGTGCCAGGAATGATTTTTTTTTTTTTTTTTTTTTGTATCTAACTCTTTTTTTTCTCTCCAAGTCCAACATGAGACTGCTTTTTAACAAGATAGGAGAGTTTTTCACCCAGGAGATAGTGGAAAATAAAGTATTTCTGTGATCTTGAAATTCCCTATCTCATTTTGAGAAAGTACCTACCAAAATGGTAGAGTGCAATCCCTATTTGAGTCCTGATCTAACCTTAAATCTTATAGCTCTTGACACGATGAAACATAAATACGTATGTAACTATTACCTAGAATCAACACACGAATTTGTACAAATACATCGCTGACAATATTTTTTTCCTATTTACAGGGAATAAATCAATTTCGAGAAATAATTACAACACAAAGCTATACTGATACAGTCTGAATATATAGAGAGTATTGAACAAATTGTTGCAAAAATACTGGTTTATTAATTTTCATTGGTATAGAGTTTTTTGCACTTTTATATGCCAGGAATCCCATATTTACAAACATGTAACAATTTTCGCGAACTGTGATATGCACATTGTCTACCCAAAAAAAGATACTAGGCGTTCATATAATTTTGACAGCAGTTTCATCATTGAGCTGTAGGTACCTGGTACCTATATCTTTTGGATACTCTGAAATTTGTTACCTACACACTATAGCCTAATATGCAGAAGATCCGGGTTCGATCCCCAGCAGCGTTGATAATTTTTCAGTCCCGAGAGCTCTGTGGCACTGTATGTTCCCTAAATGTAAGCTAAGTCCTTCCAAATGTAAGTGCTTATTGTAATATTCGAGTAGTCCCAGGAAACCAGTACCATGTTGTTCGTTGTAATACCTTACGCCTCACGCTCTCAAAGCTATAAAATAAATTATTACGGTGCGTATTTACATACAGGGTGTAACTAAAAGATTTAAATCTTAAAATCTCGATCTTCCTTTTATTTAAGTTTGAAATTCCACCTACCTATTACATGTTGTTTTAAGTATCTAAGCTGACAGTCTAAAAAAACAAAGCATTACTTATACATTGATTAGCTGTCAGCTCTTCCCATATTTACAAACATGTAACAATTTTCGCGAACTGTGATATGCACATTGTCTACCCAAAAAAAGATACTAGGCGTTCATATAATTATGACAGCAGTTTCATCATTGAGCTGTACCTTGCCTTATGTATGTTTTGTATACTGAACTATATTTTTATTGAACCAATAGCGAAGCTATGACAGGGTTTCTGATGCATTTTTTTTTTTTTTCTTTTTTTTAGAAGAAGAAAAACATGAATTTAGGTCAATACAATGATTAAAACAAGAAGTTCTTGGTTTTTTTTTGTTTACATTACCTATTTGACTCTTAACGTCTTCAGAAATATTTAGGTACCAGTTTAAACTTTGATCAGACAAACACAAGTTTCAAATTTGTAAACTTTGTATTGTACTCGTACCTATACCGTAGTCAACAGACAAAAGATAAAATTTGAATTCATCTGCATTCGAACTTATCAATTAGAAAAATGAAATTATCCCACGCTCCCTCTATTCCCGTATTCTTACCCGCGTGAAAACTATCATCAGATTCCTTGGCACCATAATTCATTTTCCTGATTATAGAAAACTGAGACGACAAAGTCCCGAGGGATATTCGGGAGGGGGAGTACAACTCTTTACTTACTCTAATGATTTCGACTTTTTGCGTTCATTCTTGAAGTAAACGACCTGTTCACGATTTTTGCTCGTATAACCTGTGTGCCTCAGGCTCGTAAGAATATTTGGGGACAGGAATTTGTACATTTCTCGTCAGAAAATTTCGTCCCATGGTCATAATTTCATAAACTCACATTGAACAGTTCATGTTTTACCAACTAACTAGGGTATGCAAAAGCTGGAAACGAGGCAAAAATTTATTGTGTTTTTAAATATCTTGTACTTTTTTTACGGCAGAAATGTATATGTAAATAATTAAAACCTATGTTTGCGCCACCCTTTATAATATCAGCTGTGGGGGTTACAACTTGTGAGTTCTTAAAATTAAAATCTAAGTAAACAAACGGATTCTACCGTCTTGAATATAACCTAAAAAAAGATCTAGGCTTTTGCTCTCTCTCAAATCTCGTTGTTGAAAATTGTAACATTTTTTCTTTATCTGAAAATAAGAGTCATTTTTCTTGACCTTTTAACTACTGGTAGTTGTTTTTCATTATTTTATTAATTACTGGAACATTTCTAACTTAGAAGGAAAAAATGTTTTCTCCTGCAAAAAATTCTTAGGTCAGAGTCGTTATGCGTTGGATTTTTGTTACTTATATTTTGTTCTAGAGAATTTAGGACGGTTATTTATTATCAAAATACAGCCCGCCTTTTCCCAGAGATAAGCTCTATGTTATGCTTTGCTGAAACGTTTCGTAGCTGTCAGCTCAAACTTGAATGAAAATTTTGCCATCTTGTCCAAATTTGGTCTTTTAGATACCTAATATGATTTTGTTACATCTTTATCCATAACCAAAGTATGGTAACTTTTTTGCGTAGGCTTTTCTAGTATTTTGACATCATAAATTGAATGTTTCACGGTACACATGATACTCAGTCAAATAATTAAGTAGACTAAATAAAAATGTGAATAATTTATAGACAACTTTAAACTTTTTTCTTTCTGATAACGTCTGGTGCCCTCAGATAAGTTTTTGATACCAATTCTAAAAGTAAGTGCTTATTTTTACTTTTATTTATTTTTCGAAATAATTTTTGTTTTATTTAAACTTGTATTTAGAACACGGTTTGTGTGTATTTTGAAATTTCGAGGGCTTTTTTCGTATTTCCATTCGAAGACAAGAATAAAGGTTACAGGCCATTAATTTTTTTACGTTGCCAAAACTCTAGCACCAATTAAATCGGGAATAGGGATTTTACAAAAGGGAAATATCTTGCATAATGTATACCCCTAGGCGTGCTTGACGACTGTCTTTTCATATAATTGTTCGTGTTTTGTTGATTCTTTTTTCATAGGTACAAGTCACTAACATAAATTTCAGGACTTTGAAAATAAATCTTGATAAATTACAATAAATTTCAACAGAAAAACTTCAAATGTCGAGTCAATAATATACCTAATTACTTAGTACCAATATTACCTACATACTATAGCCTGCTAAATTGCTACAAGATATAGGTAGGTAATTAAATGTTAATAAGTATAAATATTTGCTTTATTCTGCTCTAGGTATGCTACATTTTCTTGTGTGAACGAGACAGGTGTTTAAAAATGACGGTAATTATGCAGAAGCCACGACAGTGGAAAAGAAAGCTCCTTTTTGTATTTAACCTAACCCTATGATAACACTAATCACTGCTGCATCTGCAGAAGAATGGTTAATCGCTTACCTGTGAGAGTATATACCTAGAGGGTGCGGATTTAAATCAAAAAGAGGCATGATATAGATGATATACTTTAGTATTTTGTTTCCTTATTTATTTGAAAATAACCTAATAATATAACTCCTGTGGGTAGAGAGAAGTGACATAAAATGGGACAATACTTAAATGTTTGGATTCTTATGGATAAACCAAAAGCTTCAGAACATAATCACAAACTTTTAACTTGAAAACCAAGTGATGTTGAAAGAAGTTCAATTTAGAGACGTCCTTGGAAATTCGAGTCTCTGCCCTGTACTTGTGTATTTTTGCTTCACTGATTTCAAAAGTTTGGAAAAAATCAAAATAAATGTTGACAGAGACGAGAAAGAAACTTTCTCCAAAAATATGAGTATAAATAAAGCAATCTGTCCGTTCTTTATATAACATTTACCTATCTTGGAAAGAAATGAATTCGTGGAATTGCCAGGGAGGTACTGAGAAAATAATATTGAAACATGTGAATGATATGAAAATAGTATATACAGAAATATCCTGTAAAGTGTGCAGGAACGGTGTGATTTGTAGGTGCATGTTGTTCAATATTTTGGTGTTTTCCTTCAACTTCCTCCTTTAGTAAAATGAATACTGTCAGGAAAGGGAAATCTGTGAACAGAATAAAGAATTTTTGAAAATTAATTTTTTCTAGAGTTAACTTGTTAAAGTAGAAAGCTACTTTTCCAACGAGACTGAAGATGGTGTATGTTTACTAATGGTGTTTACAGAGATGAACTTTTGTTTGCAAATAATATTAACAATCACAAAGTTTTTTCCCTCCATTCTAATTGAAGAAAGACGGAATAATGAAAGAAACAACATGAGAGACAGACAAACTGTTGGAAATATATCTAGGGTTACCAGGGCTGAAAAAACAGCTATGAAAGATCAACTTTCGTTTGGGGGAATAAACAGGTACATACCTGTGTTTTACCACTCTGTTAATAAACATCTGCAGAAGATTTGTTTTTCAAAATAAATCTGACGTGGGAATAGATGCGGAAAGATCTAATAGAGACAGACATTCCAGACAAGGGAACAAAGGAGTGAAGTGCATTTTCGTTGTAGGAAAATTAAATTTCAGCTGTAATATTGGAGCATAATGTTAGTCCATAATTTGTAACGGTTTGGGTTTTTTTTTTTTTTTTTTTTTTTTTTTTTTTTTTTTTTGAGAATTAAGACTGCACAAATCTTTTTTCTGTCGCGTTCATTCATACTTGAGTGGTTCTCAAATTGAGTAGGGCAGATTTTTTTATTTAATACAGATTTTATTTTATGAAACTGCTATGAAAAACGTAGTAAACGGTACCTCTAATATCTTTTGATCAGCTACTATTACTTTTACAGATGGAAAAGTGGAAAACATCTCCACGTGCCGCCTTTTATGTATAAATAAGAAAGTAAATCATTTTCCGTACACGTTTTATACATAATAAAATTGTATTATGTATAAAAACATTGTTAACATACTATCATGTATTTAAACAATAAAAAATAATTGAATTGAATTGAATTCCCATGCAGGAATTTTCACGGGTTAAATTTTCAAGAAGAGGCTTAATTTTATAATTTTAAGTAGGATATCTCGTGTTCCAGGTCACGAAAAAAAGAAGAAATTTGAGATAATTTTCATGTTCAACGATCTCATTATTCCTGTTAGCCTCTTCACTGCAAAGTAGTCTTTGTATTTCAAGGCTCGCGGGTTTGATGACCGGCTAAAAATTGTTTATTGAGAAATTATTTTCAGGACCTATTTAATCTATTTGTCACTCTATGCCTGTAATATTATGATTGTGCCCATGTACGAGTACTCGTATGTAGAGGCAATGCATGATTATGCCTATCACAGCAATATTAAATTTCTCATCAGGTATTGGCACTTTTATAAAAACCTAATTTAAACCTTCTTTTTTTTTTGTGCCTATCGTTTTTGTAAGGTAGGTAGACACGTATTGTTTCCCAATTATTTTACAAATAATCGACTTTTCTTGATAGAATGAAGAGGTGGACTGAATGCTTTCGCAATAACTTTCATGTTGTCTTGATTTTTTCTTGAAGATCTTCGTGCTTTGCTCTCTCTTTCCCTCCCTTTCTCTCCCTCTCACATCCTCTTTGGTATCTTTTTCCTCTGAAACTTTTCGTGCTCTTTAGCCTGCAATTTTCATAAAAATTCTTTTCCCTAAAGACTCTCCCTACCAAGAGCCCCTATTGAATAGAAATAATGATTTTAATGGTAAATGGATAATAATAGATATTTTGCTGATTGTGTAATGGGGTTCCCGATATGTATGCTCGTTCTCGCAAATATTACACATAGACTAAATGGGTTTCACTAGCTACTTTACTGTGCAATACAATAGCTTTTTCTCTTCTTTCTTCCTCTTTCACTTTACTTTCATAAGTGCAATTTGGTAATGTGATATTTTTACATGATAGGTATGTAGATACTTTATTTAAGAAAGAGTTAATAGGTATACTTACATAACGTACTCCATTCATGTAAGGTGTAAGGCTGTAAGGTATGGTGTAAGGCTGTAAGGTATGACGTTGCGCTTGCCTGATAAACAGAAATTTCCGAGATAATTTTTCACGAGAAACCATGGATTTCTACCTACACTTGTAGTGTGATTTGGATGTCTTTAATTAATTTTCACTCATCATGTGACATTCCTCGGGTGTCAAAAGATTTCTCTACATCAGAAACAATGCCATGTCGGAAAGGTATTTTTCCTTGATTTTAGAAAGGCGTTTTTCCTTGAAACATTTGCCAGGGAAAATTGTTTCAGCTGAAATTGTTAAATTCTCAGAATTGAACACACCCAAATCTAAGATTAAGAAAAGGACTGTCTATGAGGAAAGAGTTGAGAGATAAAATCTCTAACTTTTAGTGGATGTGGCATGTTCACCATCTTTCAGAATAGGTTACCACAAAGTTCTAGAGATTTATGTTTTTAAAAATATGACAGTTTTAGTTTGCCATTCTCATATTACCATTTTTAAGTAATATTAGGTGAGGTGTTTATTGTAATACGTACATCGTACATTGGTTAAATACATCTAAGTAGTTTGTTACGTATTTATAAGGTGCTGAAGGTAATAAGTCGCGAACGGAAATAAATAGGGCTAGGAATTCCAGGAAATTTGATAACAATCATAGCCCTGTTCAGATGTAAAAAGGTGAGTTTTCGAGATGTATTAATATTAATGTTGAATTGACAGTATTAACTACATATTTACCTAACACTTAAGTTCGCGGTTAAGACCGTGGTAGGTATAATATAACTTGTGGTAACAATTTTAAAAAGAGCTTTTAATTTCTTTGTATTCGTTAAAAAAATTGAAATTTTCTTTAATGTTTTCCTCTAATGCTTCATTTTTATAAGGCGGAAAATAATGATTAATTAGTAGGATTAAAAAATGGTAATTATGTTTAAAGGCATAATTATAATTACTATTGTTTCTGAGCGAGATAAGAAAAAATTTCATTATTGTAACGTAGGTAATTGAGATATCATCCGTATCGGTATTGCGTATAATTTATTACTTTATATTCCTGGTTTTGTGTAATTTGTTGAGCTAAGTCTACAAAGAGGACATTGTAAAATTATTAAGCAAGGTCACAGTGTAGTTAAATAAACTTATTGTGGAAGCGTACCTATGTTATTTCTGACTCCTGAGGTAAAGGAACATTTCAGAGTTTTCAGTCTCCGAGTATTATAAAGTAGAATAAGTCTACCCGTACCTTTATGTCTAATTCTATTTTATACTTTCATGCAGAGGTTCAAAATAATAGACCTGTCACAGGAAAATACTCAAGGGGAATCTTGTCCATGCTAATAATGTCACGTCAGATAAATGGCATGAATATGATGGAACACTGGTAGATCATTGACCTATACACCTCATTCAGAAAAAAGTTCCCATGGGGTTTAAAATGGCCCAGATGGGCACAGAACTAATTAGAAAAATTACCTTTCGGTTGAATATTTTAGCAAATATCATAGAAATCGGACCTAGCCTTCGAGAGTTCACACAAGAACATAACTAAATCCTCCATTTAAAACTTGGACCTTACTTCGTTCTCTCAGTGTTGCTTGCCAAGGGCAAGGTTTAGGGAAGTTAACATTTTTGGTGGATGTGCCAATGGAACCAATCACTTTTCAACACAGGGTAAGTGAGATTGAGGACTGGAAGTTATGAATACTTATTCACAGAGGATAAAGATATAATCACGGAGGAAATAAGTTTTATATTTCCTGATTCTGTGATAGATGGACTTTGGAATATTGTGTTGGAGTTGTCAAGTGAAAAATTACTGTTGAAAACATGGCGAAAAACGAGACATTTCTATCGAAGCCTACCCCAAGGACTTGTGGGGTAGCTTTGGAAAAGAAAAACACCCAAGAATAAAACAAACACATGGAAGGTACGGATACGAGTAATGGTATCAAATAACATTCGCCGCCTGCGGGAGTCTTCACCGCAAAACTAATAACACAGACAATATTACGCCTCGTAACGAAATATGAAACCCATCTTTGACAGTCTGGGAATTGTCACATTTTCCATGACAGAGAAAAAGGCTTTGATTTTCCCTCAATTCCTTCCCTTCTTTCTGCCTCCCGCAATAAAAATTGACTCTGTGCATGTATATTATTGTTCGGAGAATAAATTCCGCGTTTTTGCTGCCGGAAATTTTTCTAAAACACATTATGTTTTGCTGACGCTTTTCTTTGAGGAAAAAATGGAGGGAAACCCTCGATAAAAACAGAGCACAAATGTCAAATATTGAGACTGAGTGGTGGGACAAGACACTGGGTTCATGTCAAGTTGTGGTATTGGAAATTAATAAAATGTTATGAAGGGATATACTTTTGTAGAATTTTCTGCAAAAAATGACAACTTCAAAATAATAGACCAGTTTATCCCTGGCATCATATTAGTAAAATAGCCTACTAAAATGCTGGTAATACCTTCATTTTAAACTAAGACTGAAGTCTGTCTTATGGTCATATAAGACGTCTGACTTGATAACTTGATATAGGTAGCTAATACAGGGAGGGAGGGGCCCAGCTTGTTTCTTCTCCTTCTCACCCTTCTCCTTAATCCTTCACTTTCGTCTGTCTTCTTCTCGAAATAATTTGTCTTTCCGTTTTGTCTTCCACCTTGTTTTAATTTCAATCCATTTCCTCTTCTCACGCTTCTTCTATTATTTTTCCTCTATCATTTCTTTCTCTCACACTCTCTCATTCTTCATGTCAACTTGTGGTATTGGAAATTAATAAAATGTTATGAAGGGATATACTTTTGTAGAATTTTCTGCAAAAAATGACAACTTCAGAATAATAGACCAGTTTATCCCTGGCATCATATTAGTAAAATAGCCTACTAAAATGCTGGTAATACCTTCATTTTAAGCTAAGACTGAAGTCTGTCTTATGGTCATATAAGACGTCTGACTTGATAACTTGATATAGGTTGCTAATATAGGGAGGGAGGGGCCCAGCTTGTTTCTTCTCCTTCTCACCCTTCTCCTTAATCCTTCACTTTCGTCTGTCTTCTTCTCGAAATAATTTGTCTTTCCGTTTTGTCTTCCACCTTGTTTTAATTTCAATCCATTTCCTCTTCTCACGCTTCTTCTATTATTTTTCCTCTATTATTTCTTTCTCTCACACTCTCTCATTATCTTTTTTTTTGACATCCCACTTTCCTTAGCCCTACATAGAATTCTCGTATCCCTTCTCATAAAAGTGTCAAAAGCGTTCATACTCCGATATGAAAAGAAGGATCACAAGGTCACGAGAAAAGGCTAAAAGGTACACATGGGGAAAAACACTTGAGAGAGAGAGAGAGAGAGAAAGGAAGACAGAGAACATGGGAGATATACATTCAAGAGAAAAGAGAGAGGTATGAAAACTAAAATCTGACATTATATTTCACCAAAAAACACAACAAACACAGACAGAGAGAAAGAGGAAGAATTTCAGAATGTAGGAAGGGAAATACTTGGACTAAAGAAGGAATAAGGGAAGAGAAAGCGAAGTACCTACTGGAGAGAGAAAGGAGATAAAGAGATGACGAAAGAAAGGTAAAGAGCAAAAGGGAGGATGAGAAGAATCCTAAAAGACAAAGGAGAGAGGTGTGAAATGGGTAGGATAAAGAAACGGTGGAAGAATCAGACAAATGATAAGAGAACAGGAAAAGATGGGGAGGGAGGAAGAGGGTGGGAGAGACGTGAGAAAAAGGAAGGAGAGATGTTAGAGAAAATAGGGGAAAAGGCGAAAAAGTACGAAGAGAGAAAAGAGGAGAAAGAGGGGAAGACGATTTGGAACGAGTGAGTCTGAAGGTTACTGACATAAATTCCATTAGAATAATACATTACGAGTATTATAGGTTATAATACATTTTTCACACAATTACATTACTTTTGTTATTATACTCTGGCGCTTACAAGCATACAGGGTGAGAATTTATCATAGTAATTGACATTTGAATGTGTGTCGATCCGGTATAAAGGATTTATTTTCTCTTTAAGAAAATTATTTTCAATTAGATAGGCTTGAGTGCCTGAGCCCTGATCGTCCCAATTTTTCAAGTCTATGCCTATCGAATAGTGCTTTTCACAATGAATTATGAAAAGGACATTCATGGATTATTGTGATTTGTAATGTTCTCAATAATTTTCCTTTATTTAATTAACATTTCCTCACAGGTCTTTATGTTTTTTTTTTTTTTTTTTGAGAATTAAGACTCCACAAATCTTTTTTCTGTCGCGTTCATTCATACTTGAGTGGTTCTCAAATTGAGTAGGGCAGATTTTTTCTTCAATACAGATTTTATTTTATGAAACTGCTATGAAAAATGTAGTAAACGGTACCTCTAATATCTTTTGATCAGCTACTATTACTTTTACACATGGGAAAGTGGAAAACATCTCCACAAGCGCCTTATATAAATAAGTAAATCATTTTCCCATGCAGGAATTTCACGGGTTAAATTTTCAAGAGGAGGCCTAATTTTATAATTTTAAGTAGGATATCTCGTGTTCCAGGTCACGAAAAAAAGAAGAAATTTGAGACTGACATTTCCACACTTTGTAAAGTTCAAGATGTGACATTTTAATGTGTGAATTTGACGTACCTACCTAGTAATAATCTCGTTTTTTTTCCACTTTCATAAAGCAATCAAGAAAAAGATTAAATAAAAACTAATACCTAGCAAAATTCATCATACAAATTTGTTAGCGCCTCTAAAATTCTTTTTCTAGATTTGAGGATATCGCCGTATACGTAATTAAGGTTGTTTATATGATCAGCAGGTTAGAAGAAAAACTTGATGTACAATTTTCAAGAAAGCCTCATTTAATGTTTTGATATATATATAAAAAAAAAATCTAAGCTTTGAGCTTTGAATGTCATGTGTCACAGACGGTTATTAACCTAATATTACATTCTTTATGAAACATAATTATGTTACCTATGTACCGGGTACCTATAAAACTAATTAAAAAAAAAAAATTAAAATTTTTAATTTAAATTTTTTTTTTTTTTAAAAAAAAAAAAAAAAAAAAAAAAAAAGGAAAAAATAGGTTAGTATCTAGACGACACAAAATCCCACGTCACATCTCGGTGGGACGATTGAGAGAAAACACACTTTGGTGGGAGAAAACAGAAGTTCAAAGAGAGAAAAAATTGCGGGGGGAAATGAAAATGAGAGTATGTTGTCACCTTTGTTTGAAAGAGTGTCAAAAGTAATGAGCTTTTCACGTGTACTATTTCCCGCGTGGGTAACAAAGGTAATTAGGAAAGCCACGTGTGTCTATTGTCCAGGAACGCATGAAATTACCTAGGAGATTTGGTAAGACATTTAGAAGAGGATATAGAAAGTTAGGACAGTTGGGTAGTAAGGATTTTTTTCTGATTTTACATAGTAGGTAGGTATGTATGTGTAAAGCCTACTTACGGAGCAGGGCTGTATTTAAGGGTCGGTCGGCGTGGGTTAAACCCCAGTCGAGAAGGGGTATGGAATTTTATACTTAACAATGTTTGAGATTTTTTTCAACGATCTCATTATTCCTGTTAGCCTCTTCACTGCAAAGTAGTCTTTGTATTTCAAGGCTCGCGGGTTTGATGACCGGCTAAAAAATTGTTTATTGAGAAATTATTTTCAGGACCTATTTAATCTATTTGTCACTCTATGCCTGTAATATTATTAAGGTAGGTATAGGCACGTATTGTTTCCTAATTATTTTAGAAATAATCGACTTTTCTTGATAGAATGAAGAGGCGGACTGAATGCTTTCGCAATAACTTTCATGTTGTCTTGATTTTTTCTTGAAGATCCTCGTGCTTTGCTCTCTCTTTCCCTCCCTTTCTCTCCCTCTCACATCCTCTTTTTCCTCTGAAACTTTTCGTGCTCTTTAGCCTGCAATTTTCACAAAATTTCTTTTCCCTAAAGACTCTCCCTACCAAGAGCCCCTATTGAATAGAAATAATGATATTTTGCTGATTGTGTAATGGGGTTCACGATATGTATGCTCGTTCTCGCAAATATTACACATAGACTAAATGGGTTTCACTAGCTACTTTACTTTGCAATACAATAGCTTTTTCTCTTCTTTCTTCCTCTTTCACTTTACTTTCATAAGTGCAATTTGGTAATGTGATATTTTTACATGGTAGGTATGTAGATAATTTATTTAAAAAAGAGTTAATAGGTATACTTACATAACGTACTACATTCATGTAAGGCTGTAAGGTATGGTTTTATTTCGGTATTTAAAAGGAATGATTAGAAAATCCAACGGTTCTCCTTTCTCATTTGGGTAAACACGAAAACCAATCTTATGAAAAATTTGAAAATATTCTCAAAGAAACGACATTTATTTACGTTCTAGTCAAGTACCTACTTGTTGTCAATATTGACGTCAATGGAGTCAAGTGAAAAGTCACACGAGGAACAAGATTTCTAAAAATATACAATTTTCAGATATAGGTACCCTCTGAAAATAATGTATAAATGGAAAAAAGCAACGAAATGTTCAACACTCAACATGTTTATTTGATAATCTTTTGAAAAATAAGATGAACACTCGAATAAATCTTTATAATAAGTACTATCCCACGTTCTTTAGTGTTATTAAAAAAAAAGCAATTATTTGTAAATGGCAACTTTATTATATTGCATGAAGTACCAATTTGCTGCACACTCTCATTCAATTCAAACCCTGAAAATCTAAAAATACTTCCGCTTATAAGCAGGCAATATATAGAAATAACCGGGAGCTTTATTTAAATTACCTACCTATATTTCTTTCACCCTCTGAAAATAATGTATAAATGGAAAAAAGCAACGAAATGTTCAACACTCAACATGTTTATTTGATAATCTTTTGAAAAATAAGATAAACACTCGAATAAATCTTTATAATAAGTACTATCCCACGTTCTTTAGTGTTATTAAAAAAAAGCAATTATTTGTAAATGGCAACTTTATTATATTGTATGAAGTACCAATTTGCTGCATACTCTCATTCAATTCAAACCCTGAAAATCTAAAAATACTTCCGCTTATAAGCAGGCAATGTATTGTAGAAATAACCGGGAGCTTTATTTAAATTACCTACCTATATTTCTTTCGCTGTTTGCGTTTGTTGAACATTTGCAAAAATTGCGGGTTTCAGAGTAAATAAAAAGAAAGTTGTTTTATTGAACACTCCTCAGTAAATTTTGTTGCGAGAAGAATTGGATTTCAAATTATATTATTAAAAAAAGAAAAGTAGGTACATTGTACAGACTTTCTCAACTCAGAAACAATGCCATGTCGGAAAGGTATTTTTCCTTGATTTTAGAAAGGCGTTTTTCCTTGAAACATTTGCCAGGGAAAATTGTTTCTGCTAAAATAAAATTGTTAAATTCTCAGAATTGAACACACCCAAATCATATCATCTTATCAAGCTCGGAAGTAGATTCTTCGAAGCGAGGGATCAAATAAGGAAAAAATAATTTAGAATTTCCTGAACCAAAACATCTTTTTAATGAGCCTTTGGTGTTTTGCTCGTTTCTAAGAAAATTAATCATGGAAAAGTGCTGAATAATGATAATTTTACCGAGGAAAACCTCCATGGCCTACCAATTCGGGGTGTTGTCATCCTCAAAAAAACTAGGTATAAATAATTACCTATGACTTTTTTTTTTTACTTTAAATTAGAATTGTGTCTCTTTTTCCCCTAATTAATTTCCAACCCTATCTCTGCTTTCAGATACCAAAATGTGTCCGTGCGTCAGATAAAATTCGGTGTGTATCCCCCGCGGCAACTTTCTATCACCTTAGCGGGTAATAGAAAGTAAAGATGGACCCAGACGTAACAGTGAACACAAGTCCTTACTATGATGGCAACATTAGTTTTCTCAATGAAATTTCGGACGACAGTGATATTCCCTTGTTTCCTGGTTACCCAATGGTCCTGTTACAGTTCGCATCGGCTTGCTGTCTCCTAACCCAGACGTAACAGTGAACACAAGTCCTTACTATGATGGCAACATTAGTTTTCTCAATGAAATTTCGGACGACAGTGATATTCCCTTATTTCCTGGTTACCCAATGGTCCTGTTACAGTTCGCGTCGGCTTGCTGTCTCCTGTTTATTCTGCTAGGAATTCCAGGAAATTTGATAACAATCATAGCCCTGTTCAGATGTAAAAAGGTGAGTTTTCGAGATGTATTAATATTAATGTTGGTTGAATTGACAGTATTAACTACATATTTACCTAACACTTAAGTTCGCGGTTTTGTTGCGAGAAGAATTGGATTTCAAATTATATTATTAAAAAAAGAAAAGTAGGTACATTGTACAGACTTTCTCAACTGAAGTTTTTTTTGTATAGATAGTTCCTGTTTCGGGGGTCTGTTACATCTAATAAAAATATTGGGACACCTACGCGAGTGAGTAAACATTTATTTGACTAAAAGGAAGAGAGGGAATTTTTTGTAGAAAGTTCGCGGTTAAGACCGTGGTAGGTATAATATAACTTGTGGTAACAATTTTAAAAAGAGCTTTTAATTTCTTTGTATTCGTTAAAAAAATTGAAATTTTCTTTAATGTTTGTTCGCGGTTAAGACCGTGGTAGGTATAATATAACTTGTGGTAACAATTTTAAAAAGAGCTTTTAATTTCTTTGTATTCGTTAAAAAATTGAAATTTTCCTTAATGTCCTAGAAAGTAGGTACTCGTAGCTCGTAACTCTTCCATTAACAAGTTGGCCCGTCTACCCTAGGAACAAGCAACCTAAAAGACACTGAATGGTGACTCAAGTTTCTAAACTGTTCTAAAAATTGTTCAGTTCTGATTTCTAAACTTAGAAAGCACGTCATCTTTTACACAGTGATACTTCAATAGGTCGTCTACACCTCTAAACCGTTTGTCTGAAACAATCATTTCGTTGTGTGAAGAGGAAAATTGATTTTATGATGCATTTTTATTGCAGTTTAATGTTTTCCTCTAATGCTTCATTTTTATAAGGCGGAAAATAATGATTAATTAGTAGGATTAAAAAATGGTAATTATGTTTAAAGGCATAATTATAATTACTATTGTTTCTGAGCGAGATAAGAAAAAATTTCATTATTGTAACGTAGGTAATTGAGATATCATCCGTATCGGTATTGCGTATAATTTATTACTTTATATTCCTGGTTTTGTGTAATTTGTTGAGCTAAGTCTACAAAGAGGACATTGTAAAATTATTAAGCAAGGTCACAGTGTAGTTAAATAAACTTATTGTGGAAGCGTACCTATGTTATTTCTGACTCCTGAGGTAAAGGAACATTTCAGAGTTTTCAGTCTCCGAGTATTATAAAGTAGAATAAGTCTACCCGTACCTTTATGTCTAATTCTATTTTATACTTTCATGCAGAGGTTCAAAATAATAGACCTGTCACAGGAAAATACTCAAGGGGAATCTTGTCCATGCTAATAATGTCACGTCAGATAAATGGCATGAATATGATGGAACACTGGTAGATCATTGACCTATACACCTCATTCAGAAAAAAGTTCCCATGGGGTTTAAAATGGCCCAGATGGGCACAGAACTAATTAGAAAAATTACCTTTCGGTTGAATATTTTAGCAAATATCATAGAAATCGGACCTAGCCTTCGAGAGTTCACACAAGAATATAACTAAATCCTCCATTTAAAACTTGGACCTTACTTCGTTCTCTCAGTGTTGCTTGCCAAGGGCAAGGTTTAGAGAAGTTAACATTTTTGGTGGATGTGCCAATGGAACCAATCACTTTTCAACACAGGGTAAGTGGACTGGAAGTTATGAATACTTATTCACAGAGGATAAAGATATAATCACGGAGGAAATAAGTTTTATATTTCCTGATTCTGTGATAGATGGACTTTGGAATATTGTGTTGGAGTTGTCAAGTGAAAAATGACTGTTGAAAACATGGCAAAAAACGAGACATTTCTATCGAAGCCTACCCCAAGGACTTGTAGGGTAGCTTTGGAAAAGAAAAACACCCAAGAATAAAACAAACACATGGAAGGTATTTTAGGAGGAAAAATGCTCTGATTCTTGTGGGAAAATACATTTAGAAAGAATCTTTGGTATGACGTACAAGTATCTACGTCAATTTAATACTTTGTGTCATGTTACAATGGTCTAGTGACTCTAGTGTTTAGAAACATAATAACATTAAATAATGAAAATATAGACAAAAGAAATTTAACATTTTCATTTGTAATCCATAATAATTTAAAAATAGACAGTACCTATACACGATACTGCTAAGTTTTATAAGGCGATACACAATTCTCGTAAAGAATGTTGAGTCAGACAATTCCAAAGTCCTAACAAAAAGATTGTAAAAAACATACCCAAGTCAGAGAAAAAGTCTTGATAAAAAGACAATAACTTGTGCAACCAATGAGGATTTTCTTCTCTAAGACTCTCAATAAACTTTTCACGCGGAATCGAATGGTGAAACTTTTAGAACTGTCCGACTTAATGTAATAGAAAGTCGTGTGATGTTCACACCAGATTTTTTGTATAGATAGTTCCTGTCTCGGAGGTCTGTTACATCTAATAAATATTGGGACACCTACGCGAGTGAGTAAATATTTATTTGACTAAAAGGAAGAGAGGGAATTTTTTGTAGAAAGTACTCGTAGCTCGTAACTCTTCCATTAACAAGTTGGCCCGTCTACCCTAGGAACAAGCAACCTAAAAGACACTGAATGGTGACTCAAGTTTCTAAACTGTTCTAAAAATTGTTCAGTTCTGATTTCTAAACTTAGAAAGCACGTCATCTTTTACACAGTGATACTTCAATAGGTCGTCTACATCTCTAAACCGTTTGTCTGAAACAATCATTTCGTTGTGTGAAGAGGAAAATTGATTTTATGATGCATTTTTATTGCAGCGAGAAAACCAATAATAATTTCATATAACATTTTAAAGTTATTGATAATGTAATTGGAGACAAATAGTATGATGGCAATACTGAAAGTTTGGTACTGTTTCGAAAAGGAGAAGGGCGAAAACTACAGAGAAATATCTTTCTTATCATGAGTATTGAGTATTGTTTTCAACTTTCATTCTTTGCTTCACCCCTTTCCTTCAACATCTCTTCTTCTACATCTTTGTCTTTTGTTGTTTTCAAGTCAAGGGGTCATTTTAGGAGGAAAAATGCTCTGATTCTTGTGGGAAAATACATTTAGAAAGAATCTTTGGTATGACGTACAAGTATCTACGTCAATTTAACAATACTTTGTGTCATGTTACAATGGTCTAGTGACCCTAGTGTTTAGAAACATAATAACATTAAATAATGAAAATATAGACAAAAGAAATTTAACATTTTCATTTGTAATCCATAATAATTTAAAAATAGACAGTACCTATACACGATACTGCTAGGTTTTATAAGGCGATACACAATTCTCGTAAAGAATGTTGAGTCAGACAATTCCAAAGTTCTATTAAAAAGATTGTAAAAAACATACCCAAGTCAGAGAAAAAAGTCTTGATAAAAAGACAATAACTTGTGCAACCAATGAGGATTTTCTTCTCTAAGACTCTCAATAAACCGTACCTATGTATTGAGCTTTCGGAACAAAGCTGTTTGGAGATCAACCATTTGATAAAATAGGATTCAAAGCTCAAGTAGGTACTAGAAGAGATAGTCATTTGATCCATTCGAAGTTTAGTAGTGTCAGCAAAAACTGTGACATCATCTTGTCCTCAATAATGGAAGAGAAAAAAAAAATCTGGTGTGAACATCACACGACTTTCTATTACATTTACGAAATACGTATTAAAAAATATAAAAAAAAAAAAATCCAAGTCCCGAGACCCGAGACTGAGCCGCCTAGAACTTTTTTTTTTTTTTTTGAAAATTTTTCTAAGTCCAAAATCGACCGCCTACGGCGGCCAATTTTCGGCCAAAAATTTCCTATCTTAAAATACTCCCCATGTAATGAGGGATCATTAAAAAGTGTCCAAAAATTGAACTTTTTTCTTTGAAAATTTTGTCGAAAATTGGCCGCCGTAGGTGGTATTTTAAGATAGAAAAATTTTCTATCTTAAAATACCTACTCCCCAAAGGAAGACAGAGAACATGGGAGATATACATTCAAGAGAAAAGAGAGAGGTATGAAAACTAAAATCTGACATTATATTTCACCAAAACACAACAAACAGACAGAGAGAAAGAGAGGAAGAATTTCAGAATGTAGGAAGGGAAATACTTGGACTAAAGAAGGAATAAGGGAAGAGAAAGCGAAGTACCCACTGAAGAGAGAAAGGAGATAAAGAGATGATGAAAGAAAGGTAAAGAGCAAAAGGGAGGATGAGAAGAATTCTAAAAGACAAAGGAGAGAGGTGTGAAATGGGTAGGATAAAGAAACGGTAGAAGAATCAGACAAATGATAAGAGAACAGGAAAAGATGGAGTTGAAGTGGAAGAAAGAGGGAAAGAGAAAGATTTAAAAAGATTAATGTTGTTGATGAAATCAAAAATGACCACATCGATTTTGTTCGACGAAATTGAGTGACGAGAAGAGAGTGGGAAATAAAGAAAGTACTCTCTTACCAAATTGTTACAGTCGCGTCCTTGGAACATATCGGTATATCATACCAAATTTCATCGCTTTACGACAAACCGTTTTTGAGATATTTTGTTCACAACCTTTTCAACATTTTCCATGAAATGAGGGTTAAACAACAATTACTTTGGTTAATATCTGGATGGGTGATTATCCGATTTTTACCAAATTGTTACAGTCGCGTCCTTGGGCCATACCGGGATAACATACCAAATTTCATTTCTCTACGACAAATTGTTCTTGAGATATTTTGTTCAAAACTTTCTACTTTTCCCCATTTAAACCTGTAGTACGTATTGTTACAGTCGCGTCCTTGGACCATACCGGGATAGCATACCAAATTTCATTTCTCTACGACAAATCGTTCTTGAGATATTTTGTTCAAAACTTTCTACTTTTCCCCATTTAAACCTGTAGTACGTAACGTATAGACCATGGGCAAAAAACTACTTTTTTGGAATCAGGGGACCCCAAAACGGATATTTCCACCCATTTCCCGATTTTGAAAATTTGGACCGATTGCAATACTTTCTCATTACCTTGTATAGGTTCCCTATAAGTAAGGGTAATAGAAAGTAAAAAGTAAAGTCAACAGAGAAATTCTCTCTCACACAACTTTATTTAAATTTCTTTCTGTCTCTATGGTTTTTTGTGACTCTTCCTTCTTTTCGTTTCTCCCTTCTCCTTCTTCTTTTTTCTCCTCATTATCGAGCATATTGTAAACGTACTAAGTATTTTTCATCTATTAACCCATTCGATAGCCGAAAAGCTCGAGTAGTTTTTTTATTCCTGTTAAAATAATCATACGTCCTACTACATTGGGGCTTTTTTTTCTCTCATAATATGAACTTCTCGTTCTTTTTTGTGATTGATTGTAGAAAAATCCATATTATCACCGTCATTCTGTGTATGCGGTTTTATTTTTTATTTTCCCCTTCAGTCATAAATATTATGAGGAAAAATGATTTTTTTTTTTCTCTCTCGAGAGAGAATTAATGATCATCACAAAAATAATGAAAGACTTACTTTTGCTATCATGCATTCCTCCCCTCTCTTCTGTCATACCCATCTCTCATCAATGCCCACCCACTATAAAAGAAAAAAAAATGATGTTTTTGCCTTTTTTCTCCTCTCAGCCTGACTTACTTTTGCTATCATGCATTCCTCCCCTCTCTTCTGTCATACCCATCTCTCATCAATGCCCACCCACTATAAAAGAAAAAAAAAATGTTTTTGCCCTTTTTTCTCCTCTCAGCCTATCTGTAATAAATAACAAGCTCTTGTAGTTGACGGCATAGAAAATATCCCTTTGATTTCCGAGAATTTGTGGGGGCTAATAAGGAAATACATAGAGAAAGAGAGTGGGAAGTAGTAGTTGACGGCATAGAAAATATCCCTTTGATTTCCGAGAATTTGTGGGGGCTAATAAGGAAATACATAGAGAAAGAGAGTGGGAAGTACATAGTCTGGTTGAAGTGGAAGAAAGAGGGAAAGAGAAAGATTTAAAAAGATTAATGTTGTTGATGAAATCAAAAATGACCACATCGATTTTGTTCGTCGAAATTGAGTGACGAAAAGAGAGTGGGAAATAAAGAAGTACTCTCTATTGCACTCATTTTTGTTTTCCAGTAATGAAGAATTTCTTACATTCCACAATGGTACCTATTTAAAAATAACAATAAAAACAAACTGCAACTAGTGGATGTGTCACTTTTCCTTTTTACTAAAATCGTTGAAATAGTGGATGTGACCAATTTACACACAAGACTCAACCTGAAATATGAACATTATTTCCCTATACAATATCTTACAGTGTGCTTATGCTTATAGATAGTATACGGTTTATGGTGCTATTTAGGTTGTATGTTGTGTAGGGCCTTATTCTAAAATATTATTGTATTCAGTCCAATCTTGTAGTCAGAATTCATTCAACTTCCTATTGCACAGACATTCTTCTACATTCAAAATGTCTGAGGAACAATTTTCATTAATAATAACAAAGCTTTCCTGCAATAAAGAGAAATGAAAAATATCTTTTCCTCTCTCTTTCCCCCTCTTACTTTCCCCCCTCCCAATCTTCCTCTTTTTTCCCCTCTCCCTCCCCATCTCTGCCCCCTTCCTCTCTCTTCCCCCTCCTAAAATCCTTGTCATCAGGCTGCTAAATTTATCTAATGGCTCTTGGGCTTAACACTTGTATTTTGTTGTAAAGCATTTAGAGCTGGGGACTTATGAGTATCCTGTTTGGTGAAACCTTTGATCATAGGTGCTAATATAGGGAAGAAAAAATAGAAAGTAATGATAGGACAGTAGGTACCTACTGTTGTGAACAGCTCAGAATTAGTTGAATGAGAACTGGAATTAAAATCACCCTATTTATTTATGCTGTCAGCTGGGACTAGATATTCCCAATACAACAAAATATCTACGAATATTTTTAACGAATGGGTAAAATAATACAATATTGGAAATTTACATTTTTTTTTCTTCAAATTTCAAAACAAAGGCATTGAAGAGGGAGAGATCAAAATCTGACATGATGACAAATGAGTACCACGTGTAGTACAACCAGGGCTGGTCTTGGGAATTTCGTGGGCGCATTTTTTTACCACCATTATATGGGTGGGTAACCAATAAATTATACTTTATTCAGTAAAGCTGCTGGTGTTTTGGAAAGCTGCTGGTAAAAAGAGAGTTTTCAGTCTTACGCTGACAGTCTAAATAAAGTATTTGTAATTTTGCCTAGTATGATATGATGATACCTGATCAATTTTCTTCATGAATGCTATCATTTGTTGTAAAGCATTTAGAGCTGGGGACTTATGAGTATCCTGTTTGGTGAAACCTTTGATCATAGGTGCTAATATAGGGAAGAAAAATGATAGGACAGTAGGTACTGTTGTGAACAGCTCAGTATTAGTCGAATGAAGATTGGAATTAACATCACCCTATTTATTGATACTGTCAGCTGGGAATAGATAGTCCCAATACAACAAAAGATCTATTTTTAATGAATGGGTAAAATGATACTATCCAATCCTTGGAAATTTCTAATACATATTTTTATTTTTTCTTCAAATTTCAAAACAAAGGCATTGAAGAGGCAGAGATCAAAACCTGACATGATGACAAATGAGTACCACGTGTAGTACAACCAGGGCTGGTCTTGGGAATTTCGTGGGTGCATTTTTTTTAACCACTATTACCTATATGAGTGGGTAACCAATAAATTATACTTTATTCAGTAAAGCTGCTGGTGTTTTGGAAAGCTGCTGGTAAAAAGAGAGTTTTCAGTCTTACGTTGACAGGCTAAGTAAAGTATTTGTTTGTAATTTTGCCTAGTATGATATGATGATACCTGATCAATTTTC
This sequence comes from Diaphorina citri, assembly GCF_000475195.1. Lineage (NCBI taxonomy): Eukaryota > Metazoa > Arthropoda > Insecta > Hemiptera > Psyllidae > Diaphorina > Diaphorina citri. The sequence goes on along the minus strand of NW_007377612.1, from coordinate 48,713 downwards.
TTCATGAATGTTATCGTTTTCTCTTCTATCTTCCAGTACCATGATATTTCACTCCTTTTCATTCTATTTTCCTTTTTTCACTTCGTCTTCTTCGACATAAAAAGAGAGCTTCCTCTTCACACAGAAGGGCCCTGGATTTTACTCACAAAGAAGGTTAGGTAGCTCTCAAACATTTTATCTAATTACCGTCAACTTGAAATATGAGGCTTATGAGAATAAGGACGCAGGGTGAGGCTGTAAGACATAATATAAGAAATAGGAGGGGGGATACAAGGGTGTAGATATACACAAGGAAAAGGGAATGGGTAAGATTGAGAGGGAGAGAATAGAAGGAGAGATAGGGGGGTGTAGAAATCACTTGGGGAACAAGGGTTGTCGGGTTATTAGTGTGAACACTCGGGGGGAAAAAAACTAAAGATTAAATAGTTTACCATGGAATAGCTTGTTCTAGAGAAAATAGAACCCTAAAGAAATGTAAGCGAGAGAAAAAGAAGGTAATTATCACTCTCAATCATACTCAGACCACACCCTTGGCTACGAGGGGGTAGGGTATGTAATCAAGTGTTAAGTGTTAAAGCATACCAGGGGAGAATTCTACAGTTTTAAATTGTGGGTGAATTTTTATTTGATGAACTTAATTGTTTTACTAGTACTCTACTGTTGTGTGGAAATCAAAGAATACCCTATCAGACCACACCCTTGGCTACGAGGGGGTAGGGTATGTAATCAAGTGTTAAGTGTTAAAGCATACCAGGGGAGAATTCTACAGTTTTAAGTTGTGGATGAATTTTTATTTGATGAACTTAATTGTTTTACTAGTACTCTACTGTTGTGTGGAAATCAAAGAATACCCTACAATATGATAGGTCAAAATTAGTAGGTATGCACATTCCACAAAAGTGTCTTTTGCCAACCATTTAGAATCGAGATCGTACCAACCCTGAAATTATGAAAGTCTTTCAACACTTGTACTACAAAAGAGCTGCAGAATTTAAATACTGCTTTTTAGCACATTTGGTAGAGAAAAAGATTCAAAACTGCATAACAAATGAGGATTTTCAAGTGTGATGTTGAATAACATTCACAGAAGAACTTTTTATTCAGAAAAACATAAAGTAGGTAAAACACAGTAGTCTTTCGAGTAAACGCGCGGGTGCCTTTTGAACTATCCAGACACCAGACCGTTGTAATTATGCATGCTTTTTATCATCAAATTATTATTTTATTTCATTTTTAATTGTAGTATTGTTTGCAATTTATTTATTCCTCGTAGTAAATAAGTTAAGAGCAATGTGAGATACCTTTTTTGGGAAGGTGAAATGAGCAAAATCCCTAATGTAGGAGAAACTTTCTCACATAGTGTCACTGTGTAAAGTTATTAAAAAATATAAAATTAACTGTTAATATGCAAAAAAGTTTACGGTAGCTTTTTTTCCCAACTCTTTTTATTGTAAACAAAAGAAAATTTATCGTGTTGAGACGGGAAAGGGAAAATGTTTAAAAGAAAAGTACTTACTTTGCAAATATTTAAGCAAGTGCTCATACGTGAAATGAGTTATACATTTTCAGCTCGTGCGAGTATGAAAATTAAGTTGTAGATGATAAGAAGATGCATGATGCGCTTGAATGATAAAATATTGTATGACACTATAAGTTTGAAAAGTTAGATACTTGATCACACATGGAACTTTCGTAGATGATAAGAAGATGCATGATGCGCTTGAATGATAAAATATTGTATGACACTATAAGTTTGAAAAGTTAGATACTTGATCACACAACATGCAACTTTAGGCTCACAAGGTAGGTAGAGTTCTATGTAGTCTCGTTACAAGAGGTGTTTGACTTCTTGAGTTTTTATTTTATCAAATGACTTTAGGCTCACAAGGTAGGTAGAGTTCTATGTAGTCTCGTTACAAGAGGTGTTTGACTTCTTGAGTTTTTATTTTATCAAATGTAATAAGTAAACTTACAGTCTGTAAAAGCTGATTAAAAAGGAATTACAAGAAATTCATCTTTATCATTTTATTATTTATTCTCACATCAGTGATCTTTGAAAGGTTAAAAATACATCTGGACCTGTGCATGATAGACTTGTTGAAAATGTCTTGGTGCAATCCATAATATCACTTGGAGTACACGAAGATTGGGAGTTATCAGGAGGATTACTGGAAGATAAAAGTGGAGTAGAGGATGATGATAAAAGTTTGAAAAAATTAGTCGTGGTTGAGACTGAGTCTGATGAGAATAGAGTCGGGATTGAGTCCAACGTTGAAATTGAACTAGGATATATTACAGAACTCATAGCTCCTGGAGAAATAGACGTTATTGACGCATAGACATTACCTAAACAAAACTTGGGGATCAATTTTATATGCAAGTTTTAACTCTTTTTATTTCCAAATAATGAAATTGAAAATCTCAAATCGATTGTTGTTATTTTTGTTTTCCTATGCCAATAAACAATAAGTAGACTGTCATAAATAAAGTTTAATAAATAATATACGGTGTTTTATTTACAAGTAGTAGACTAGCTATCAACGTGTTATCCATGAGGAATTTGTTTAGTGTGTGTCTGCTGTTTGAAACGCGAATTATAATTTAGAACTTTAAAGTGTTTATTTTATATTGCTTAGGTAAATGTTTACTCTGCAAGCTGACAAAAATATCTGAGCAGCTTGGTGTTGTTCCCAGAATTGCTTTTCACTTTCCTTATTTTTAAGTAATAATAATAAAATAAAGTTAGGTAAGATATTATTATCCTGCTAAGTACGGAGGCAGGTAACCTCTTCAACACTGAGAGGTAAAAATTCCATCGGTCAATGCAGCCATGGGGACCACGAAATCCATTCATTACTTTCTAGAACAAAATCACCTAGATCTTGGTTTTATATTTTTCATACGTCACAAATTTACTTGAATTTACAGTTTCCTCAAAAGACCTTTTTAATTGTAGTATTGTTTGCAATTTATTTATTCCTCGTAGTAAATAAGTTAAGAGCAATGTGAGATACCTTTTTTGGGAAGGTGAAATGAGCAAAATCCCTAATGTAGGAGAAACTTTCTCTCATAGTGTCACTGTGTAAAGTTATTAAAAAAATATGAAATTAACTGTTAATATGCGTTAGAAATAAGAAAATAAATATCGTAACATCCTCTTCAGACCTACATTTAGAGACATGTCTCCTTCCTTTCTCTCTCTCTCTCTCTCACTCTCTCTCTCTCTCTTCATTCTGTTATCCTCATTCCCTCCCTCTCAATTTCACTCCTTTTTTTTTTACTTTTTTGAATCGAAGTTTGAATGAAAAGTTCTCACACCCAAAGTAATAATAATAAGAAAAAGATGATGAGGAAGAAGAAGAAAATCTAATGAGTACTTGGCACATCCACTAAAAACTAAAGTGTAACTCTCTATCATTTTCTCCTGTTAGAAATAAGAAAATAAATATCGTAACATCCTCTTCAGACCTACATTTAGAGACATGTCTCCTTCCTTTCTCTCTCTCTCTCTCTCTCTTCATTCTGTTATTCTCATTTCCTCCCTCTCAATTTCACTCCTTTTTTTTACTTTTTTGAATTGAAGTTTGAATGAAAAGTTCTCACACCCAAAGTAATAATAATAAGAAAAAGATGATGAGGAAGAAGAAGAAGAAAATCTAATGAGTACTTACTTGGCACATCCACTAAAAACTAAAGTGTAACTCTCTATCATTTTCTCCGTCTCCCTCCCTCTCATTCTATCCTTATTTTTCTTCATCCGTTTCTCTACCTCTACGACTAAAAGCGGGGGTAAAAGGACTTTTCAATCTCATCCTAACAGTATAAATGAGATATATTCTAATACCTACGTAACGTATCTACATCAACTGTTAAAGTAGCACCTCCACTGAAAATTGAACACTAAATATTCGTTTCTCACGCTTTTCGTTCTCTTATGTTTGGCTTAGTTTGCTCTGTGTTTGACTTCTTGAGTTTTTATTTTATCAAATGTAAGTAAACTTACAGTCTGTAAAAGCTGATTAAAAAGGAATTACAAGAAATTCATCTTTATCATTTTATTATTTATTCTCACTGTGATCTTTGAAAGGTTGAGTTTGCTCTTCTTTCTGTCATGATTTATTTTGTCTTCCTTCTTTCTTAAACACAACTTCTTTCTAACTCTTTCTCTTCTCCCTCCCATTTGTTTCCCTTTCATCCCCCTGCTTCTTTTTCTTCTTATTATTCCCTAAGTTTTCTCCCTTTTTAGTTTTAATGTTCGTATATGGAATAGTAAAATAAAAAATACTACTTTCAATATACCCATGTTTATTCTTTCAATATACCCATGTTTATACTACTTGTATGAAATTTAAGTGAGAGTTTAACAAAGCACAAAACGCAAGAATACAGTTCACAATAACACAACTTAATCCCATCAGACAAAAAAAGGCCCCTCGGAATTCTAAATAATATAACAGACACTCCTAATACCTCGTTTGTTTTCAAGTGGCGTAACGTCTTAATACCATTCTAAGTCTACGAGATGAAGGTTGTAAGACAAACACAAGAGAATCTTTTTAAAAGTGAATTCTTTTAAGCCATTTTCATTTTCTCCCTATTTCAAATGCAATGCATCATCTGGAGTTCAGAATACAGCAAGATATCTCTCCCGAGGGATTACTTAGTGTGCATTGTGGAAACGAAGTCAAACTGGAGGGTCGCAACAAGTTTGTTTTGACTGAAAAGAAAATCGTGGAAAAAATTCCTACTCCTTTTTTCGTTTAGGACGAATCAATCAAATTAAGAGAGCATGTGAAACAGACAAACAGATGATCCCTGGAAATAGGACGCTCAATCAAGAGAATATGGACAGACAAGACCGGCAATTCAATTATTTCTTTCGTCAAAGAGTATGAAATTTAAGTGAGAGTTTAACAAAGCACAAAACGCAAGAATACAGTTCACAATAACACAACTTAATCCCATCAGACAAAAAAAAGGCCCCTCGGAATTCTAAATAATATAACAGACACTCCTAATACCTCGTTTGTTTTCAAGTGGCGTAACGTCTTAATACCATTCTAAGTCTACGAGATGAAGGTTGTAAGACAAACACAAGAGAATCTTTTTAAAAGTGAATTCTTTTAAGCCATTTTCATTTTCTCCCTGTTTCAAATGCAATGCATCATCTGGAGTTCAGAATACAGCAAGATATCTCTCCCGAGGGATTACTTAGTGTGCATTGTGGAAACGAAGTCAAACTGGAGGGTCGCAACAAGTTTGTTTTGACTGAAAAGAAAATCGTGGAAAAAATTCCTACTCCTTTTTTCGTTTAGGACGAATCAATCAAATTAAGAGAGCATGTGAAACAGACAAACAGATGATCCCTGGAAATAGGACGCTCAATCAAGAAAATATGGACAGACAAGACCGGCAATTCAATTATTTCTTTCGTCAAAAAGTAAGTAATGCTCCAGTAGGTTTAAAAAGAAAGTAGGGACATAAATAAGGGATAGTAGGGATGGAAAAGGGCAATTATGCAACATAAAAGGAACAAATAGATAGATATCGTGTGTTTCATAAAGTCGTCTAATACTGAAAAATGTCGTTTATGAGTTTAACCCAAGACGAGTATGTATACTTTCATCACCAAGTCCATAGTAACAAGTAGGTATGTACCTACCTAATATGTGACATAAATAAGGGATAGTAGGGATGGAAAAGGGCAATTATGCAACATAAAAGGAACAAATAGATAGATATCGTGTGTTTCATAAAGTTGTCTAATACCGAAAAATGTCGTTTATAAGTTTAACCCAAAACGTGTATGTATACTTTCATCACCAAGTCCATAGTAACAAGTAGGTATGTACCTACCTAATATAGATATTGTAACAAATACATAAATGTTCTTACACAAGTTTAGCTGGTAGACCAGAGGATAGAAAACACGAAGAAAACTAATGATAACATCAGAAACAGTGTCACAACAAATTCTTTATAGTATTTCAGTGTATTTTGTTTTATCGCAGAAGCCATAATTTTTATTGCACTGTAATCACCATAAATCTATTGCAGTCAAAAAAACGACATGGAAAGAGCAGAAGATGGGAGAAAAAAGTGGAGAGAAGTTGGAGAAAGTATCTGAAATACGATTACCTATATATGTAGGTATTCGACTTATCTCGTAGTCAGAGTTTTTCGGAACATAGTTTTGTAAAAGAGAGACGAAAGTTACTGATCTAGATTCATATACAATAATGAGGAAGGGGGGCTTTGGCAAAGATTTTTGTCTTGGACTATGGATGCTCTTAAAAATAATACCGCTTCTTGATTCAATTTCATTGTTCAACATTAAAATGCATTTCTTGTATTCATAACTGTGGAACATCATTTATCTAAAATCTTCCTTAGCCTAGTCTTTAGAATCAGCAACAACAATACTAGGTCCCCGAGGTAATTTTCAGCATCAGTACGTAGACGAGAGAGTCCAGACAAGATTGCTTTTCAGAGTCCAATAAGACTGCTACCTACATAGGTATGTTCCTAACCTATACAGGGTGCGCCAGAAAAACACTGACAACGGCTCAGAGTAGGTAGACCTCATCATTTCCAACAAGATTCTGTGGGTCATTTTCCTAACTTCGGCTTCGGCTTCGTACAGTGACACAAGGTCAGCATTCATAATTAACGCTTAATGAAGTTATTCGTAGCATTCCAGATCCCCGAAGACACCCACACACGGTCAGTAGTTTTCTAGCATCAAGTGTGTGTTTACAGGTAGTCAAGTGGTTATTTCTCCGGGAAGGACGTGAGGTAAAAAGGCAAATAAGGTCTCAATCTGATCCTTGAATAAAGCGCAAGTTTTCCTGAAAGATGGAGACCTGGCTCGTGGTTTTAACAAAACAGTTTATCGATTAAAATGAAAAAGTAATTACCTAAAAGCTGATACAAGGTCTGCATTTTTACTTTCTTTTAAAATGTGATTTTTAGGACATTTCTCGAAAACGAAGCCGAAGTTAGGAAAATGACCCACAGAACCTTGTTGGAAATGATGAGATCTACCTACCCTGAGCCGTTGTCAGTGTTTTTCTGGCGCACCCTGTATACCTGAATTATATATATAGGTAGGTATATAAAAAATACGAAACTTGGGAACATTAATTTTTATTTACGATTTAATTTTTGCGTATTGAATTAATTTTCGGGCTTATTTAAATATACGAAATGTTTGAGCATGTGGATTGTGGAAAATACTGGTAGATATAACTGTTCTTACAGTAATTTTATCAAATTTCAGTTCGATAAAATTTCCAAGTTCTTATAGTAAAATTTTTAGGTACCTAGGTAAGTAGATCTACAATACCCATGAAAGACTTCACATATTATGAATTGCATAAAATAAATAAACGAGAATAAATTAAAATAGGAAAATAACTTTCCGTTTCACATTGCATACTCAAATTCATATTCAGGCGTTCATACAATTCCAGATCCGCATCTTTTATCGTGGGACATACATTTTCTTCATAGGCTGGTACAGAAGACACAACTTGTTTATTTCTCCTCTTCCTTCAAGACAGAAAGTTATCAAATATTCATTCCAATTATTCACAGTTCACAGCGGCGTGGATTTTTCAAAAGTTTCTAATGTTAAGAGTCTTGGGAAGTCTGAGATGGGAAGATGTTATAGAAACCTGTGTGTTAAATATTTGATGGTATTTAAAGTTTTTCCGGAGCCTAATCCTTTCCGTCGAAACTTGCATCCTTTTTTCTCAGCCTAATCTTGTACCTATAGAAGAGGAAGGGTTTTTCAAAAGTTTCTAATGTTAAGAGTCTTGGGAAGTCTGAGATGGGAAGATGTTATAGAAACCTGTGTGTTAAATATTTGATGGTACATATTTAAAGTTTTTCCGGAGCCTAATCCTTTCCGTCGAAACTTGCATCCTTTTTTCTCAGCCTAATTTTGTACATATAGGTAGAAGAGGAAGGAGAAGGAGTAAGGGTTGAGGGTAGGTGTTTCCTTATGCATGCTTGTTAAGCTTTGCTTCTTAATTATAATTAATTCCAAGACCTAGAGGTTTTTCTCAATGAAATCTCATTACCCTTGGAAAGCCCATCATCCCAAGTTACGTATTAGTGTAAAGTATTAAAGGATTGCCATAAAGTAGTAAAGTTTGGTTTTACTTTTACAATGTTCTCTATACCTACCCTTGTGAAATCGAGATAAAATAGAGGTGTCAAGTATTCTTGTACTTTATTAGTTGAAGGTAGCATTTTAAAGTTCAAAATTATTGCTATTTTACTTTAAGCTGCTTATTTGGAAAACTTTTGAATACTTCCCTTGTGACACCGCATTTTATCAACTGCGGAAGGTTTAGGAAGAAATAGGGAATATTTAGTATAGGTACGTATGTATTTATACTGTGTAGACCTAAAATCATAGCTATAAATTCAAAATAAACAGAGTAGGTAGCTTATAAAATATGTGTGTAGTGAGAACTTGTTGGAAATTTCAGGATTACCCTTTACAAAATGTTCCATATTTCTAGATTTCTTGTTCCAAATAGCAGGGTAGAAAAGTCAGCCAAATACTCCGTAATTTACACCTACCAGGCTTTCCATAAATTTTGTTCCGCTTATCTCTCGAGCATTTTTGTATTTCTGTACTAGATGTGAGTAAAGAAAAATTTAGAACATAAGTTCAAAAATTATAATAAAGCTTCTGGAGACAGTCTATTAATATATTTATTTATAGCCATAATGTTTTGATAAAAACTCTCACACTCACTCTTCCCTTGATTCCTCCCTCCTTTCCATAACTCTTACCCGAGGAGAAAAAAAAAAGTTCTTGACTTTTCCAATTTAATTCCAGAAAACTTCGCCTTCATTTATCTATCTTTATACAGGGTGCGCCAGAAAAACACTGACAACGGCTTCTTTCCGAGAAATGTCCAAAAAACCACCTTTTTAAAAAATGCAGACCTTGTGTCAGTTTTTAGGTCATAACTTTTTCATTTTAATCGATAAACTGTTTTTGTTAAAACCACGAGCCAGAGCACAAAATTTTGATCCGAATAGACCTGATCTCCGATTTCCAAAGTTCAGGTTTGATGTGTTTTTTCAAGTTCAAAAAAGATTTACCTTGTTATGTCAGATTTTTAGGTTACAAAACACGCGGTTTTTGTCCGAAGAAATTATGGAGCCCAGGTCTCCATCTTTCAGGAAAACTTGCGCTTTATTCAAGGATCAGAATGAGACCTTATTCGCCTTTTTACCTCACGTCCTTCCCGGAGAAATAACCACTTGACTACCTGTAAAACACACTTGATGCTAGAAAACTACTGACCGTGTGTGGGTGCCTTTTGCAATGGTGTAGAAGACGCGAGGGCTGTGAAAATAAAATTCAATTTTTCCGCTGGAAAAAGATTTATTTCAACCAATCAGAGGAAAACTTTTTCCAAAGAAAATGTAAACAGCATCGCCGCGCCGGAGCAAAGAATTCAATCTGAGGCTGGCTTCACACAGTTTGCTCTTCTTTCTGTCATGATTTATTTTGTCTTCCTTCTTTCTTAAACACAACTTCTTTCTAACTCTTTCTCTTCTCCCTCCCACTTGTTTCCCTTTCATCCCCCTGCTTCTTTTTCTTCTTATTATTCCCTAAGTTTTCTCCCTTTTTAGTTTTAACGTTCCTATATGGAATAGTAAAATAAAAAATACTACCTTCAATATACCCATGGTTTATTCTGGTAAGTGGAAATCTTTTGACATAGGAAATTGGTTCATGTTGGAACTTCAACATAGTTTCAGTAGTAGGTACGTTGACGTTGTACATTCTTTTACATTGATAAGTAAGTCAATCTGGTTTCTACTCGTATTTCCTTACACGTAAAAAGTGTTCGGGAGGCTAAAACTCAGAGTCCTTTATTGAAATTTTGTTTTAAAATTTTGTTTCTATGTTTGTTATGTGATTTTATCACCGAATTTATGTAGTGCATTTTGAGTGTCTTTTCAGCTTCTATCAGGTGTGGTCATAACACTTTTTCCTCCATAAACATTTATTCCTCTGTTTTTCCAAATCAAAACCATTTCAAACTTTTCATAGTTATTTCTCGTAAGAAAGAAAATGATGAGTATTTTGGGTCATAACACTTTTTCCTCCATAAACATTTATTCCTCTGTTTTTCCAAATCAAAACCATTTCAAACTTTTCATAGTTATTTCTCGTATGAAAGAAAATGATGAGTATTTTCACACTACTGAGATCCTTATACTCGTACTTCATGAGCTTTCGTTTCTCATTGGACAAAACGATCCAATCTTCTGTATTCCTTTGTTATTGTAAATCTTTGTCTCAATTTCAAACACAACATAAGAAGTCTCTGAATTATATCACTCTTTGGAGTAAAACTATCGGAAAAGTTTTCTGACTAAATAGAAAGCCTGTTTATGAGTTCATAAGTTGAGAAAAATTTTACTCTAGGAATACAAAAACTTAATCCTCTTCAAAAAAACGACATGGAAAGAGCAGAAGATGGGAGAAAAAAGTGGAGAGAAGTTGGAGAAAGTATCTGAAATACGATTACCTATATATGTAGGTATTCGACTTATCTCGTAGTCAGAGTTTTTCGGAACATAGTTTTGTAAAAGAGAGACGAAAGTTACTGATCTAGATTCATTAATCCTCTATATTTATAGTTCAGAGGATCAGAGGTGAAGATGGGAACAAACCTACTAAGCCTATAGGGTATAAAATAACTATAAATAAACAAGCAGTTCGCTTTCTTGAAGGATGAGTTTTTTTTATGTTAGCTTCTCATCTTCTGAGTTTTTATATGTTTAGTTTTTTTTTTCTTTTTTAGTAAAAAAAAAAAAATAGTATCTAACAAATTATGAATAATTAATGCATTAAGATTTGATCTCTGAGCCTAAAGGCTCATTCCCGAAGATAAACATGTTGTAATTCAGCCTATTTTCTTGGGTTTTGAGTTTCTTTGACTAAGGAGCCTTCTACATTACCTATTATTATTACTATTTATTTTTTTTTGTACGCTTCCAGTAAAGAACTAGAAAAAAAAGAGTCAGTGTCAAAGTCATAAATTAAATAGTCGCTATTTTGAACGTTTATATTTTATTTCTGTTTTCGCAAATGTCGGCTTTTTCCCCCGTCCATTTTAACATAGTAAATTTCTTTTCTCTCTGCTTTATCCCCTTTCTCATGCCTAAACAAAACTTGGGGATCAATTTTATATGCAAGTTTTAACTCTTTTTATTTCCAAATAATGAAATTGAAAATCTCAAATCGATTGTAGTTATTTTTGTTTTCCTATGCCAATAAACAATAAGTAGACTGTCATAAATAAAGTTTAATAAACAATATACGGTGTTTTATTTAAAAGTAGTAGACTAGCTATCAACGTGTTATCTATGAGGAATTTATTTAGAGCGTTAGGACTATTTACGATTAACACATTTCTTGTGATGATTAAGCAGCTGACTTTCTTGTTCGTACTATGAGTTTTATCTCATTTTTGCAATGGTTCAAAAGTACTCGTATTCTTCAATGTTATCCTTTTGTAGGTATCTCCTGAAAATAACGAGAGCCTATTTGTTCATAACTTGACATTTGAGAATCTAAAATGTGAGAAAACTGATAGAAAATAATAAACAAAACAAGGGGGAAAAAATTCACAGATAGATAGTCTAATGATTTTAATTTTTTTGTATTTTCTGTACTAGATGTGAGGAAAGGAAAATTTAGAACATAAGTTCAAAAATTATAATAAAGCTTCTGGGAGACAGTCTATTATATATTTATTTATAGCCATAATGTTTTGATAAAAACTCTCACACTCACTCTTCCCTTGATTCCCCCCTCCTTTCTATAACTCTTACCCGAGGAGAAAAAAAAAGTTCTTGACTTTTCCAATTTAATTCCAGAAAACTTCGCCTTCATTTATCTATCTTTATACAGGGTGCGCCAGAAAAACACTGACAACGGCTCAGGGTAGGTAGATCTCATCATTTCCAACAAGGTTCTGTAGGTCATTTTCCTAACTTCGGCTTCGTTTCCGAGAAATGTCCAAAAAACCACTTTTGCAAAGGATTTATGAATTATGATATCCGTTAATTACTTTGACAGGGGGCACTCCTGAATTGTAGTGTAAGAAATGTGTCTTGAAAAGTTAAAGAAAGAGAGAAATCGCTAGTTAGTACAGACTAATAGAAGATCGACTGGCATTTTGAAAAGTGTGAAATGTAGATCGAGCTTCATGATGATATAGTATGGAAGTTGAGCGATCAAAATAAATTGAAATTAAAATATAAATAAATATATCACGTACAAATTTGTAGCAAAACACAGTCGTGCATACTATTTCCGTCCTTTTTTCAAATAACGAAAAAAGTTTGGAACAATGTCAGTTTAGTTTTAAAATTGCTACATTTAGATTTTAAATCAAATTTAAACTGACACTGGAAAGTTTTGCCTATTATACACATTCTATTCTTTCAACAATTAAAATTATTACAATCGAGTTTGTTGACATTAACGTCAAAAGCCTGGCATTTTATCTAATTACCGTCAACTTGAAATATGAGGCTTATGAGAATAAGGACGCAGGGTGAGGCTGTAAGACATAATATAAGAAATATAGGAGGGGGGGATACAAGGGTGTAGATATACACAAGGAAAAGGGAATGGGTAAGATTGAGAGGGAGAGAATAAAAGGAGAGATAGGGGGGGTGTAGAAATCACTTGGGGAACAAGGGTTGTCGGGTTATTAGTGTTACCACTCGAGGGTTGGAACAATGTCAGTTTAGTTTTAAAATTGCTACATTTAGATTTTAAATCAAATTTAAACTGACACTGGAAAGTTTTGCCTATTATATACATTCTATTCTTTCAATAATTAAAATTATTACAATCGAGTTTGTTGACATTAACGTCAAAAGCCTGCACAGTAACTGTGAATTATTTACCATAGTTGTGAATAGCTCGACCGGAAAATATCTGTTTTGGCTGGGAAATGCATGCTACTATAATAATATTATGAGAACTTAAAACATTTTATTTGTGAAAGTAATGGAAACGTGGGTAATATCAAACTATACCGTTGTGTGTCTGTTTGAAACGCGAATAATTATAATTTAGAACTTTAAAGTGTTTATTTTATCTTGCTTAGGTAAATGTTTACTCTGCAAGCTGACAAAAATATCTGAGCAGCTTTGTGTTGTTCCCAGAATTGCTTTTCACTTTCCTTATTTTTAAGTAATAATAATAAAATAAAGTAAAGATATTATTATCCTGATAAGTACGGAGGCAGGTAACCTCTTCAACACTGAGAGGTAAAAATTCAATCGGTCAATGCAGCCATGGGGACCACGAAATCCATTCATTACTTTCTAGAACAAAATCACCTAGATCTTGGATTTATATTTTTCATACGTCACAAATTTACTTGAATTTACAGTTTCCTCAAAAGACACAAATAATTTTTTTCGTCGTCTAATGTTTGAAAAGAGATATAGTCGAAAACTATTTTCCTTGTACGATAAAAACTAAATCTGTCAAAATATAAAACTCCCATAACTCATTCCGAATATGTTAGAAATATTACTTTAAGCTGCTTATTTGGAAAACTTTTGAATACTTCCCTTGTGACACCGCATTTTATCAACTGCGGAAGGTTTAGGAAGAAATAGGGAATATTTAGTATGGGTACGTATGTATTTATACTGTGTAGACCTAAAATCATAGCTATAAATTCAAAATAAACAGAGTAGGTAGCTTATAAAATATGTGTGTAGTGAGAACTTGTTGGAAATTTCAGGATTACCCTTTACAAAATGTTCCATATTTCTAGATTTCTTGTTCCAAATAGCAGGGTAGAAAAGTCAGCCAAATACTCCGTAATTTACACCTACCAGGCTTTCCATAAATTTTGTTCCGCTTATCTCTCGAGCAATGAATGTCAAAGGAAAAAAAATCCACTCATAAGTTCTTAAAAAATAACCTTGGCTTTTCAAAAAAAAAAAAAAAAAATAATAATAAAAAAAAATGGAAAAGTCGACTAGTTTATTGACCATTGGGTCAGGGATTAGCTAGCCTGGAAATTTTTCGAAATTATTGTGTATAACGGAAAAGGGTTGTTTCCAATCAATTGAACTAAAATATTGTAAATCTCACCCTGGCCCCATTTGTCTACGTAGTTCATACGTGAAAGATGAAACACCTACGTGAAGAATGGTATCATCACTTTGGGAACTTTTGGTCTCACGAGTACCTATTCCAATGAATGCGATTACATATTTCTTTCATAAAGATGTAGATTTTTATTCTGCAATAGTTTTAATAGGTAAATTTGTTACATCCACTACCACATCCGCTAGATTTTAAATAATAACCGACACAGAATTTGTGTAGGTATAATACGTCAGGTAATTAATGACCTCTAAAGAATAACTTATTAAAAAAAGAAAAAATCAGATTGTTAGACGAGTGAATTTTCAGCAACAATATTAAAATCAAAAAAACGACATGGAAAGAGCAGAAGATGGGAGAAAAAAGTGGAGAGAAGTTGGAGAAAGTATCTGAAATACGATTACCTATATAGGTATTCGACTTATCTCGTAGTCAGAGTTTTTCGGAACATAGTTTTGTAAAAGAGAGACGAATGTTACTGATCTAGATTAATATTTATCTCGTAGTCAGAGTTTTTCGGAACATAGTTTTGTAAAAGAGAGACGAAAGTTACTGATCTAGATTCATATACAATAATGAGGAAGGGGGGCTTTGGCAAAGATTTTTGTCTTGGACTATGGATGCTCTTAAAAATAATACCGCTTCTTGATTCAATTTCATTGTTCAACATTAAAATGCATTTCTTGTATTCATAACTGTGGAACATCATTTATCTAAAATCTTCCTTAGCCTAGTCTTTAGAATCAGCAACAACAATAAGACAAAGACATTAAAGTTGGCTTCTAACTTTGGCACAGTCTTGGTTGGAGCTCAAGAAAGAAAATTTGTTTTTATTATTATTGTACATGAAAATATCTTTGGGCTCATGGAAGTTTCGTTTGCCAAA
The DNA here is from genome assembly GCF_000475195.1 of Diaphorina citri. Taxonomy (NCBI): domain Eukaryota; kingdom Metazoa; phylum Arthropoda; class Insecta; order Hemiptera; family Psyllidae; genus Diaphorina; species Diaphorina citri. The sequence goes on along the minus strand of NW_007377612.1, from coordinate 33,645 downwards.
TTCATCAAAAATCCATAAAAAAATAGGTCGTTCTCAAGACTGTTAATATTTTTATATCTTTTATTTTCGAGAAATTCATTTTAATGTTTTTAGAGATTATAGATAAGATGAAAGCTCCATTGAACTTATATCGACCCTTGACTCCGACTGAAATAGTACCTATATTCTTTCGTTTGCCAAATTCATCAAAAATCCATAAAAAAATAGGTCGTTCTCAAGACTGTTAATATTTTTATATCTTTTATTTTCGAGAAATTTATTTTAATGTTTTTAGAGATTATAGATAAGATGAAAGCTCCAGTGAACTTATATCTACCTTTGACTCCGACTGAAATAGTATATTCTTCTATACTCGTACGTAGGTACTCGTAATATATCTTCTGCTAACTCTTCGGCCTATCTATGTCGGTACGAGCTATTCATTTTAAAAAATAAAGACCTATAATTATTTATCACTGTGAAATTAACCTTACAATAGTTGTAAATCAAAGAGATAGAGAAAACCCCCGTTTTGTGAAGTAGTCTCCACAGGGTTAATACGTCCTTTCTCTCTCTCTCGAAACAACAGAAAAAAAAGGGAAAAGGCCCAAATTTCCCCCACTGTTTAAATACTGCGGGGCTAAAATTAATTGAGTGAGATTAGCTGCTGTGTAAAGTCTGCGATGAGAAAATATGGGGACGTCACAAGTAACAAATGGTGAGAAATCAATCAATGCTTTCTCTTGATATAATACTGGGAATTTCTCCCCTTGGCATACCAATGAAAAGAAACCTCAGTTGAAGAAAAAGTGAGAAAAGAACAAAGGTTCCTTATAAAAAACTGTCCTACAGACAAACACGGAAAAGGATATAAGAGTAATATACATTCAGTGAGGAGGTGAGATTGGATGAGATACCTAAAAAGAATATTTTACTGTCTGAGATTTTGGTATAAGGACTATTCTAACAAGTAGAGCTCACGGGTAACAGGTAAAACTTACACCCGTCAACGTCAAGTGAAAATAAATTCTATCCCCAACTGTGAAGGGAAGAAGAAGAAAAACCACCTTTACTATTTTGAAAATTTGAGAACCCCACTTTTTTAACCGCCACCTGTTCCACTTATTCCTTTCTCTCTTCTTTTGGGACTCCCTCTCACCCCTTTGTTTTCGAGGCCTGGCGTAATATATCAGTACTGAACTCTTCGGCCTATCTATGTCGGTACCAGCTATTCATTTTAAAAAATAAAGACCTATAATTATCACTGTGAAATTAACCTTACAATAGTTGTAAATCAATCTTGTAAAAGAGATAGAGAAAACCCCCGTTTTGTGAAGTAGTCTCCACAGGGTTAATACGTCCTTTCTCTCTCGAAACAACAGAAAAAAAAGGGAAAAGGCCCAAATTTCCCCCACTGTTTAAATACTACGGGGCTAAAATTAATTGAGTGAGATTAGCTGCTGTGTAAAGTCTGCGATGAGAAAATATGGGGACGTCACAAGTAACAAATGGTGAGAAATCAATCAATGCTTTCTCTTGATATAATACTGGGAATTTCTCCCCTTGGCATACCAAAAGAAACCTCAGTTGAAGAAAAAGTGAGAAAAGAACAAAGGTTATAAAAAACTGTTCTACAGACAAAAAGAATATTTTACTGTCTGAGATTTTGGTATAAGGACTATTCTAACAAGTAGAGCTCACAGGTAACAGGTAAAACTTACACCCGTCAACGTCAAGTGAAAATAAATTCTATCCCCAACTGTGAAGGGAAGAAGGAGAAAAACCACCTTTACTATTTTGAAAATTTGAGAACCCCACTTTTTTTAACCTCCACCTGTTCCACTTATTCCTTTCTCTCTTCTTTTGGGACTCCCTCTCACCCCTTTGTTTCCGAGGCCTCGTTGTTATTATTACCCCTCCCCCTGTTGTTATTTTGAGAACCCCTCATGTCCTAGTGAGAATAATCCATGCTGTGATCAAGACAATAACAGCACGTCTCAGACACTTGTAGCGAAGCTTTCTTTTTGTTGTGAAGAGTTGGGAATAGATTTTTTACGACGAGAGAGTGTGAAAATGTCTGAGGAAATATAATTCCCTTTTGTGGTGTATAATTATGTCTAGCTTGGGCTTTTTGTATAGATCTGTTTTGCGCTAACTTGGACTTTTTGTATAGATCTGTTTATAGCATGATTACATCGTTTTAAAAGAGTTGGGAATAGATTTTTTACGACGAGAGAGTGTGAAAATGTCTGAGGAAATATAATTCCCTTTTGTGGTGTATAATTATGTCTACCTTGGGCTTTTTGTATAGATCTGTTTTGCGCTAACTTGGACTTTTTGTATACATCTGTTTATAGCATGATTACTTCGTTTTAGATTAAAAGATGCAAAGGATTTATGAATTATGATATCCGTTAATTACTTTGACAGGGGGCACTCCTGAATTGTAGTGTAAGAAATGTGTCTTGAAAAGCTAAAGAAAGAGAGAAATCGCTAGTTAGTACAGACTAATAGAAGTACAGACTAATCACTAATAGAAGCTCGACTGGGAACTGTTTTTGTTAAAACCACGAGCCAGAGCACAAAATTTTGATCCGAATAGACCTGATCTCCGATTTCCAAAGTTCAGGTTTGATGTCTTTTTTCAAGTTCAAAAAAGATTTATCTTGTTATGTCCGATTTTTAGGTTACAAAACGCGCGTTTTTTGTCCGAAAAAATTATGGAGCCCAGGTCTCCATCTTTCAGGAAAACTTGCGCTTTATTCAAGGATCAGAATGGGACCTTTTTCGCCTTTTTAACTCACGTCCTTCCCGGAAAAACAATCACTTGACTACCTGAAAAACAGACATGATGCTTGTTGGAAATGATGAGATCTACCTACCCTGAGCCGTTGTGAGTGTTTTTCTGGCGCACCCTGTCTACCTAAATTATATGTATAGATAGGTATATAAAAAATACGAAACTTGGGAACATTAATTTTTATTTACGATTTAATTTTTTGCGTATTGAATTAATTTTCGGGTTTATTTAAATATACGAAATGTTTGAGCATGTGGATTGTGGAAAATACTGTTCTTACAGTAATTTTATCAAATTTCAGTTCGATAAAATTTCCAAGTTCTTATAGTAAAATTTATACGGTACTAAGTAGATCTACAATACCCATGAAAGACTTCACATATTATGAATTGCATAAAATAAATAAACGAGAATAAATTTAAATAGGAAAATAACTTTCCGTTTCACATTGCATACTCAAATTCATATTCAGGCGTTCATACAATTCCAGATCCACATCTTTTATCGTGGGACATACATTTTCTTCATAGGCTGGTACAGGTACAGAAGACACAACTTGTTTATTTCTCCTCTTCCTTCAAGACAGAAAGTTATCAAATATTCATTCCAATTATTCACAGTTCACAGCGGCGTGGATTTTTCAAAAGTTTCTAATGTTAAGAGTCTTGGGAAGTCTGAGATGGGAAGATGTTATAGAAACCTGTGTGTTAAATATTTGATGGTATTTAAAGTTTTTCCGGAGCCTAATCCTTTCCGTCGAAACTTGCATCCTTTTTTCTCAGCCTAATTTTGTACATATAGGTAGAAGAGGAAGGAGAAGGAGTAAGGGTTGAGGGTAGGTGTTTCCTTATGCATGCTTGTTAAGCTTTGCTTCTTAATTATAATTAATTCCAAGACCTAGAGGTTTTTCTCAATGAAATCTCATTACCCTTGGAAAGCCCATCATCCCAAGTTACGTATTAGTGTAAAGTATTAAAGGATTGCCATAAAGTAGTAAAGTTTGGTTTTACTTTTACAATGTTCTCTATACCTACCCTTGTGAAATCGAGATAAAATAGAGGTGTCAAGTATTCTTGTACTTTATTAGTTGAAGGTAGCATTTTAAAGTTCAAAATTATTGCTATTTTACTTTAAGCTGCTTATTTGGAAAACTTTTGAATACTTCCCTTGTGACACCGCATTTTATCAACTGCGGAAGGTTTAGGAAGAAATAGGGAATATTTAGTATAGGTACGTATGTATTTATACTGTGTAGACCTAAAATCATAGCTATAAATTCAAAATAAACAGAGTAGGTAGCTTATAAAATATGTGTGTAGTGAGAACTTGTTGGAAATTTCAGGATTACCCTTTACAAAATGTTCCATATTTCTAGATTTCTTGTTCCAAATAGCAGGGTAGAAAAGTCAGCCAAATACTCCGTATTTTACACCTACCAGGCTTTCCATAAATTTTGTTCCGCTTATCTCTCGAGCAATGAATGTCAAAGGAAAAAAAATCCACTCATAAGTTCTTAAAAAATAACCTTGGCTTTTCAAAAAAAAAAAAAAAAAACTTTGGTTGAGATAGGTGCTGCGGTTGGCGGTATTTTGACCGCTTTTTAGCGGGTTTCGACCGTTTTTTGGCGGTTTTCAGCTATAGTGACGATGTATATTTGAGATGATGCTTATTTGAGTGTTCTTTTACCCTAACTTTTACAATATCTCTAACCGTTTAGTCGGTATAGCTGAAAACCGCCAAAAAACGGTCGCAATCTGTCCAAAAGCGGTCAATTTACCGCCAACTGAAGCACCTATCTCAACCAAACGTTTTGTGTTGCATCCTTGTCACATTTGTGAACTACATACCAAATTTCAAGTCTCTAGCTCATACCGTTCCCGAGATATTGTTAAATTACACCGAAAACCGCCAAAAAGCGGTAAAATGCCGCCAAGCGTTGCACCGGTCTTAACCAAAAGTTTTATGTCGCATCCTTGTCACATTTGACATCTACATACCAAATTTCAAGTCTCTAGCTCTTACTGTTCTCGAGATATTTTGTTTACAGACAGACACACACACACACACACAGACAGCAATCAATTGAACTAAAATATTGTAAATCTCACCCTGGCCCCATTTGTCTACGTAGTTCATACGTGAAAGATGAAACACCTACGTGAAAAATGGTATCATCACTTTGGGAACTTTTGGTCTCACGAGTACCTATTCCATTGAATGCGATTACATATTTCTTTCATAAAGTTGTAGATTTTTATTCTGCAATAGTTTTAATAGGTAAATTTGTTACATCCACTACCACATCCGCTAGATTTTAAATAATAACCGACACAGAATTTGTGTAGGTATAATAGGTCAGGTAATTAATGACCTCTAAAGAATAACTTATTAAAAAAAGAAAAAATCAGATTGTTATACGAGTGAATTTTCAGCAACAATATTCAATAAAAACTCAATAAAATCCGACACATTTTGAAACACCACCTACAATCATGAAATTTTCGTCTCGAAAAGAAAGTGAGTGAAACAGAGGAAGTAGGAACGTCTCTCTTGTTTTTCATGCTTAGAAACAAAAACCCTGGCTAATGATTCAGAAAAAAAGTCATTAAGGTTCTGGCCAGACGGTTATTTATTAAAAGCCTCCAAGGCTACTGTCACTAGTAGAGCTTTGCTTGTATGAAATCTAGAGATTGACGACCATTGGTCGTTGATTGTTCTAAGAACGTTTATTTTCTTAAGCAAGGCAAACGGTAAATGTGATGTATGTAACACGACGAAACGAGGATTAGAGAATAAAATGCTACGATTTTTTTTCATCAATGTGATCTCGTATCTGACTTAATGATTCAGTATGTCCTGTTTCCTTTCTTATGAAAGCCATATCTAACAAATTTTATTTCAGCTAAAATGAGCATACCTGAGCAAAACAACTGATATTCGGTCTGTATAATTAGATAACGTTTTTATTTTTATAAAATAAATATAATATACAATATCCAAGAAAGGTAGAATAAAACAAAACATATTGTAGGTAATTAATAAATTACCAAAATAATAGTTTTTTCAAGAAAGATTTTTCTGTAGTGGGAATTACTGGTTCACAATTTTCACGTAAACATTTTTCTGGGAGGAAATAGTTATTAATAGGTTGTAGTATGTAGTAAGGTTGTGGCCAGAAATGCCTAAAATAAGAAAGATACTGATAATACCAAGGATAACCAACTGGGGGAAATCTGTATGTTTTAGATTCAAGAAAGATTTTTCTGTAGTGGGAATTACTGGTTCACAATTTTCACGTAAACATTTTTCTGGGAGGAAATAGTTATTAATAGGTTGCAGTATGTAGTAAGGTTGTGGCCAGAAATGTCTAAAATAAGAAAGATACTGATAATACCAAGGATAACCAACTGGGGGAAATCTGTATGTTTTAGACACCGATGGAATCTCTAGCGGCTTGTAGTAGTAAATTTGTGAAATGGGAGCATAGGATAATTTTTCCGTTTCTGAAGGACTCCGTTTCTGCCCTACTTTTGATGAAGTCACTCGAAGTGTGAATAAAGATTGATTAATGACATCCTCTGACACTTCATTTTGTTTCTGGGTGGCAAAGAGAATACTGTTTTTGGGGACAGAATTTGATTTTATACTATCATCATTACTTTGTTTCATAGAAGTGATGCTTACTGTTGGTATACTACTTGCTTCTGTATTTTGATCAATAAGTATAGGAGACGTGTAAGTCATGTCTGAGGATGACATATAAGAAAAACTTACATCTGTTGGAGTTCTTGTGGAAATTGGGGAGACTACAGGGTCATTATCATTGAACTGCTTGGTTATCGTTTTATCGGGAAGAATAATAGGGACTGGTATCATATTGAAATTGGAACTTGATTCCGAAACTTGAATTGTAGAAGATAAAGAAGAAGCACCCAGAGAAGGAATAGTGGTCGAGGCGTCCAAAGTCGAAAAATACAATGTAGATACAAGTGGAATATTGAAATTGGAACTTGATTCCGAAACTTGAATTGTAGAAGATAAAGAAGAAGCACCCAGAGAAGGAATAGTGGTCGAGGCGTCCACGGTCGAAAAATACAATGTAGATACAAGTGGGGATAATGATGAAATTGGAGTTGGGGAATTAATGGAAGAGGATTTTGCTATTTGAATAGAAGAAATTTTCGGAGCAAGTTTAGAAAGTGTACTTGAGGATTCAATGGCTGCAGGTAACGAAGGATTGGTTGTTATACTAGAAAATACATCTGGACCTGTGCATGATAGACTTGTTGAAAATGTCTTGGTGCAATCCATAATATCACTTGGAGTACACGAAGATTGGGAATTATCAGGAGGATTACTGGAAGATAAAAGTGGAGTAGAGGATGATGATAAAAGTTTGAAAAAATCAGTCGTGGTTGAGACTGAGTCTGATGAGAATAGAGTCGGGATTGAGTCTGACGTTGAAATTGAACTAGGATATGTTACAGAACTCATAGCTCCTGGAGAAATAGACGTTATTGACGCATAGACATTAATTGTGAGTGGAATAGAATTTGAAGATGATGAAGGACTTGTTAAACCGTTATTATTTAATGTGGTCAGAGTCAAATGAGTAGTAGCTGGTTGTTGAACTGTTGAAGTCATCTGGGTGGTCTGGGCTATAGACTGGGGCTGCTGACTGACTAAAGTTGCTGATGTTGTTGTTGTGCCAGTTGTAAATACAAATGTGTTTCTTGTAGTTGTAGAGGCGATTGTCAGTCTACTAGTTAGTCTTGTAATGAGAATGCTAGTTCTAACGGTACTACCTGTAGACAACACAGGTGCTGATGTCATTGCAGTCTGTGATATTGGAATGGAAGATTGCATATTCAATGACGATACCAAACTTGATGTTCCAGATATAGAGGATGTTAGCATTGGCTGAGTCGTGTTAGAACTTAAAAGCATAGGGGGCACATTGAGATCAGTTTTAGGAGAGTCATTGTTAAAAGGTGTTGTATTTAAAGCTATATTCCCTAGGATATATTTTGAACTCGGCATAACTATTGTAGTTAAAATACTAACATCGTCATTCATATTACTTATTCCAGTGTCTGGCAAATAGTTATTATTGTTGGTATTAATGACCGTTGATGGTAAGTCATTTACTGACTTGGTCATGAAAATGTTAGAAGAAATAAGAGTCTCATTTTGAGCTCCTATGTTCAAGTCAAAGTTTGACATCGCAGGTATGTTTAAAGAAACCGTCGTGGAATCTAAATTATTATTGTTAGAAAGTGATTGAGTGGTAACAATACCAACTGTTCCGAAAGTTGCATCATTTAGATTCAGGTTTGTGGGGTTATGGAGTTTTACTTGGGAGATCGGTAGAGTTTGAAATGTATCATCAGGATTAGATAAACCATTTTGTTGCAAATACATTTGATTGCTCTGTGTTGGTATATCAGAAGATTGCAGAATAAGGTTCAAATTTGTAGTTGGATTAAATGCTATCTGATTGTTTCCTTGATTTTGATCATTCAATGGCTGATTGTTTACTACTTGATTTTGATTTGGGCTGTTCCCCGCTTGGGTATTTAATCCTTGATTTTGATTGTTCAATGCTTGATTTTGATTATTTAACCCTTGATTTTGATTATTAGATCCTTGGTTTTGATTACTCAATGCCTGATTGTTTAATAATTGATTTTGATTATTATTTGGATTGTTCAAGGCTTGATTATTTAATAATTGATTTTGATTATTCACAGCTTGATTGTTTGGTATTTGATTTTGATTATTGGGGTTGTTCAAGGCTTGGTTGTTTAATGCTTGATTTTGATTATTCAATCCTTGATTATTTAATAATTGATTTTGATTATTATTTGGGTTGTTCAAGGCTTGATTGTTAATTCCTTGGTTTTGATTATTCAATACTTGATTGTTTAATCCTTGATTTTGATTATTCACAGCTTGATTGTTTGGTATTTGATTTTGATTATTATTTTTAACCCTTGATTTTGATTATTAGATCCTTGGTTTTGATTACTCAATGCCTGATTGTTTAATAATTGATTTTGATTATTATTTGGATTATTCAAGGCTTGATTATTTAATAATTGATTTTGATTATTCACAGCTTGATTGTTTGGCATTTGATTTTGATTATTGAGGTTGTTCAAGGCTTGGTTGTTTAATGCTTGATTTTGATTATTCAATCCTTGATTATTTACTAATTGATTTTGATTATTATTTGGGTTGTTCAAGGCTTGATTGTTAACTCCTTGGTTTTGATTATTCAATGCTTGATTGTTTAATCCTTGATTTTGATTATTCACAGCTTGATTGTTTGGTATTTGATTATTATTTGGGTTGTTCAAGGCTTGATTGTTAACTCCTTGGTTTTGATTATTCAATGCTTGATTGTTTAATCCTTGATTTTGATTATTCACAGCTTGATTGTTTGGTATTTGATTTTGATTATTATTTGGGTTGTTCAAGGCTTGATTGTTAATTCCTTGATTTTGATTATTCAATGCTTGGTTGTTTAATACTTGATTTTGATTATTCAATACTTGATTATTTGGTAGTTGATTTTGATTGATCAAACCCTGATTGCTTAATCCTTGATTGTTTAGAATTTGATTTTGATTATTATTTAGGTTGTTTAGGGCCTGATTATTGGTTCCTGGATTTTGATTATTGAATACCTGGTTTTGGTTATTCATGGCTTGATTGTTTGCTACTTGATTTATATTATTGTTTGGGTTGTTCAAGTTTTGAGCTATCAGTCCTTGATTTTGAATGTTGTTTGGATTATTGAATATTTGATTGTTGGACCCTTGAATTTGATTATTTAGGCCTACATTTTTGTTATTTAACATCTGATTACTTAATCCTCTATTTTGATTGTTTAACATTTGATTATTTGCAGGATTATTAAAAACTTGATTGTTCACTGCTTGATTTTGAATATTTAAGCCGGCATTTTGATTATTAAGCAATGGATTGTTGAATCCTCTGTTTTGATTATTAATTACCTGATTTTGGTTATTTGGAGGATTATTCAAGGCTTGATTGTTCAGTCCTGGATTTTGGTTATTTATGCCTCTATTCAAATTATTTAAACCTTGGTTTTGATTGTTTATTCCTTGATTTTGATTGTTTGTAGGATTATTAATGGCTTGATTGTTTAAGCCTTGATTTTGATTATTGGATACAGAATTGTATTGCCCTTGATTTGGACTATTTATTGGGTTATTATTGAATGCTTGATTGCTTTGGATACTATTTTGTTGTTGCACATCAGTTACCGTATTGCTTAAAAAAGGCGAATTCGCATTTGGATTACCTGGATTATTGTCTTGTATGAATGTCTGACTCAACTGAGAGTAGGTAGGAGACATTTTTAAGAAATCATTCATATTTTGATCATTGTTAATATTCGTCGAAAGAAAATTTTCATTGTTACCATTCAGATACGATTGGAGATTTTGTTGATACCCCTGATTGATTTGGTTTGATCCAATTTGCTGCACATTATTACTGTAAGTTACAGTCTGTATATTTTCATTATTAGGAATATTATGTTACCATTCAGATACGATTGGAGATTTTGTTGATACCCCTGATTGATTTGGTTTGATCCAATTTGCTGCACATTATTACTGTAAGTCACAGTCTGTATATTTTCATTATTAGGAATATTGAATTGGTTATTATCATTTTGAACCAAGTTAGGATTGTTGTTATTATTATTGTTGTTGATTTTATCATCATAGTTAGCATTCCCTAAATGGTTCTGATCTATGGCATTTGTTAACAAATTGTTCATTTGATTTGGGTTATTTACGTTTACATCCAACTGATTTTGAATGGCATTTTGTTTCGGAAAATTGTTCAAAATATTGTGCGGTGTGACTTGTTCCTGATTTAGAATATTGTTGACAATATTTTGGTTTTGGTTCAACTGATTGTTTTGGATTTGATTGTTATCATTATTGTTGTTGTCGTCAACTTCTTGATTATTGGCATTTCTGAATGTATCTTGGTTACCACCATCATTTTGGTAGCCTGCGTTATTCATTTTATTCTGGTTAACTTTAGGAGTTTCAATATTCGGATTGAAATTATTTTCATTATCTGACACACCTTGTTTGTTATTTATATTGTTATTGGCCTGATTTCCATGGTCTCGATACGTTATATCATAATTTCTATTATCAATATTGTTATTATTATTATCCATATAATCGGCATTATTTTTATTTAATCCAACATTATTATTTTTGTTTTTGAAGTTATTATCATTATAATTGTATTCACCATTTAAATTTTGAAAATTATCTAGATTATTTATTTTTATCCCGTTATTTAATGGATAAATTTTCATTTTATTTTGACCATCCAAATGCTGGTCATTTTGGTTTTCAGAAGAGTACTGTCCCCTATTATTTAACATGCCCTTATTGTTATTGATATTATCGTCATTCCTATATTGTCTTGATTGTGCTTCTTTTCTAAGGCCATCGTTGTTATAATTGACTCGTCCATTATTACCATTTTCTGGTTCAACGGTGTCATAATTCTGAAAATAGTGTCTATCAGGTTCAAAATTACCCCCAGAAGGTCGATCAGCAAAATTATCTTGTCTCCTAATGGGGTCAGCGTTTCTCTTGTTTATTCCATTTTGATAGTAACCATCTCTTCCTCCATTTGGTGAATTATCATTGCGATTACGATACCTATCATACGAATATCTATTGTCATCTGCTCGGGGGTCATTATTGCCTCCTCGGAATCTATAATTATCGGGATCTCTATCAGGATCTCCAGGGCCATCATTATCGCGATACCTATAATTATCATCAGCAAATCTGTTATCTCTTCTCATATCATCGTTTCCAGGATCTCCATAAAATTTCCTTCTGTTATAGTCAAAATTGGCTCGTGAATCATATGGTCTAGGGTCATCATTAGGGTCATAAGGTTTTCTAAAGTCATAGTTCTGTAAGTCACCATAAGGGTCAGGAAAGTACCCGGGTGGTATTTGATATCGGTCATTTCTGAAGTATAAGTCATAAGGTTGAGTATAGTATTGACTATAAGGATTGTAATATCTAGGATAATAGTAGTTATTATATGATTGCTGCTGATAATATCCTGCAGCACCATCATATCGAGGTTGTTGATAATACTGATAGAGGGAAGGGTTGTAAAAATATCTTCTGGGATCATAATATTGGGGTCCACCACTGTACATTCTTCTGAAATTATTTTTATCCATCTCTTGAGGTAAGTTGTCTCTTGAAATTTCACGTTTTTTTCTCATCCCTCCACAGTAATAGTTATTATAACGCCTCATATTGTAGGGCATAGGGTTTCCCATCATTGGAGGATATGCAGGTGGCATAGGAGGAGGAGGAGGAGGAGGGTAAGGTGGCATTGGAGGTCCAGGAGGTGGATAGTAATCTATAGGTGGAGGTGCATAAGGGGGAGGATACAAAGGGGGAGGTGGGGGAGGAGGTGGTGGTGGTGGAGGTGGAGCCATAGGCATTGGCATCATATTATATTGTTGACCATAAAGAGGTCTACGAACGTCTTGAACCGGGGGCAGCCTTGGTGCTACAGGGTATGGCTGTACAGGTTGAACCATTGGAGCTTGTGGTAACGCAACAGGTGCGTAAGGTTCCACAGGAGGTACTTGTACTGCCATAGGAGGAGCATAAGCTGGCACAGGGTACTCATAGGGCAGCTGAGGTGCTAGAGCTGCATAAGGATAGGGTTGAACGACATTCTGCTGTGGAGCAGCAGCAGGAGGACTTGGAGTAGTTTGCAACTTCTGTTGAAGAGCTTTTTGTTGCTTCTGTTTTTGTAATATCAGTTGAATATATTTTGATGCAAGAGCTTTGGCCTTTTCATCTGCTTTCTGATCAATAGCTTTCTCTTCCTCCTCTTGTTGTTGAGCTTGCTGTGCTTCTTCGGCCTCTTGTTCTTCTTGAGCTTGTTTTGCCTCTCTCTGTTCTTGTGAAGGATCATCTTTCGGCATCGGATCATCTTTTCCTCCCATTGGATCTCCTCCCATTCCTCCAGGTCCTTGTCCTAAGTCAGTTTGGTTTGGAGGAAATCCTCCACCGTAGTCAGGTGCTGCTGGAGGATCTGGAGGCATCAATGGAGTTGTCATGGTAGTGGAGGTTGTCTGTTCCATGAAAGGAACATGACTTATCACAGAATTCATTTCATCTTTGAGCAAACCGAACGGATTCAACTTTACGTTGAATAGATTTCCCATCCATGAGCTGACCGTAGTAGTGCTCGACACAGCAAACGGATCATCTTGAAAATCACGGCGTTTTCGTACATTGAGAACTAATTTACGCGGACTGGTCTCACACTCTACACGAACAGAGTTACTCACATATTGGGCGACTAGAAGAAAAATCGTAAAAATTAAAATTGAAAAAATGAAAATTCTCCTCCAGCAGCACCTGACTACGGTGGAGGATTTCCTCCAAACCAAACTGACTTAGGACAAGGACCTGGAGGAATGGGAGGAGATCCAGTGGGAGGAAAAGATGATCCGATGCCGAAAGATGATCCTTCACAAGAACAGCTTTTTCCTTTCTAAATTACTTTTTGTGTACTCTTTTCATGCCTAGAGTCCTAGACACATTTTAGAGGGACCTAAATAATATAAACTAGGTAGTTCAGAATACGACTGGTGCTTTAGAACAGACCTCTTTTTACTTTATTTTTGCTTCCCAAGCAGCGCACATTTTTTTCCTCCTAAATTGAATTTTATTATAATTTTAATACTATTACGAGTAAAAAGAGTCGGAAACAATTTTTAATAAAAACTATTATGAAATAAACACAGAAAAAAATTGTGCTTTTTTTCCTTTCTGAAACAATAAAAATTAAATACGAGGCTCCTTTAACATTTTTTTTTTTTTTCTTTTTTACTTTTTCTTACTTCTAACAGCCGAGTTTTACGTTAGAAACTTACAACATTACAACTTTCTTCCAACTGGAAAGTATACCTAGTGACTACCTATTAGAAAAGAGAAAGAATAGTAATGCAACCATCTGGCCATTACTGACAGAGTAAAATATAACGGGAAATAATTAATAAGGCTTATAATAACACGAATGAAAACGCAGGTACTTTAGAAACTCTGTAAAAGTAGCTTATCCTTTCTAAAGAATTCAATAACAAAGAAGATGTGAGGCAGATTTTCTCCAAGTAGGTAACTCTTTGTTTTCGCAGGCTTTTTTCAAGACCACCAATAAAAGGAAATCATTGCCTCTTGAAGTACCTCTGCCAAAAAAAAAAAAAAAAAAAAAAAAAAAAAAAAAAAAAAAAAAAAAATGAAACTTGTCTCCGTTCCTCATTTTGAAGATGATGTGATTAAACTGAGTTTACTTTTATTTACTACTTGGTACATACGAGTAGAAGAGCAGTACTCTTTTGTGTGTGAGTTTTTTATGTAATATACCTATAGGTATTTATATAATTTTATCTTTCGCATCAAAAGAAGCTTAAGACAGGAATTTCAAGAATTTTCTTTCTTAATTGTTTTAAATTGTAGAGACTAGACTCACGTCAGACACAAGTGAGCTTTTAGTATTTTAATTTATAGTGATGAGTGAAAAAAATTTCATTTTATTTTTCAAGAGGGTAGTTTATTTGCGAGGAAATAGTAAAGAAGGAAATAATAATAAATAATGAGCTTGTAGGTACTATCAGTAGTGGAAGACTTCTAGTTTCTTCAATCATATTGTGAATGCCATAAGACTCTTTATTTTATTAAATCATTTGATTGTTCTAGACAAAAGCTCACCCCTCATCAATCAATATTTCAAAGTTTCTCACTTTAAGTATTTCTCTTAATAAAATAATAACCAAGGGAAGGATCTGAAAAATAAAATGTTTTGTCAGCTTTTTTTTTTTTTACTTTATTAATTATTGGGACAGAGTGTTTCCTTTATAAAGTTCGAGACTCAGTTTCCTGTTTCAGATATTCAGGGTTCATCTAAATCTCCAAAGTACTAAGTTTAGTTTTTCAATGTTTTCTTCTTGAACTTAGAGCAAGAAAATAATTGGAAAGGGAAAAGTTTTAATTTTGATCTCTTTCAAGCAAAAGGACCCAAATAAATAGACTTGGAATTTTCAACTGCAACAACTATATTATATAAATGTAATTTTAGTATAGGTAAATACATATGTACGAATTGGTTATTCTATTAGTAAGATTACTTAATATCTGTGACTAAAATTTCCCTCGGTACCTCGTACCTACCTGTTTTCCATGTGGATTACGAGTTAGAAACCAATATGAGGTAGAATTCACACATCAACCGCCTTGCTTCTCAAGAAGGAACGCTTTAAACGACCACAACCCAGAGAATTTATCACCCTAACAAAGTACTTAGTACAGCTATGCAAAACGCATTACACAATAAGTTTTGTTTCAGATCCTTGTCTCCTATCAACTATTTTGTATTCCCTATTTTTTTCCTTTTTTTTTACGTCCCCCACCCTTCACTATGAGATACACATTCATCACCAGCTTACGAGGCTTAAGCATTTCAACTGTCTGAGAAAGAAGTTGCATTAAACCCTAAATGCAAAACTCTCTTGTATCATTTCATACACTTGAGTCTTGTTTGAAAACTAAAGCAATTTAAATATATTTTTTCTCTTTGTTGTCTAAAGGGAATCATATATTTCTATTCCAGCACTTGAGTATATTATTTTTTGGGACCGAACGCTATTTTTACTTTCTATTACTCACTGTAGGGAAAGTAGGTATTGGAATACGATTGAATTTTCAAATTCGAAAATTGGGGAATATATCCATCCGGTTTAAGTTCCCCTTTCCTCTGAGTCCAAAAAAAGTCATAGACTACTCGAAGGTGTTGAAAATCCAATTCAAACATACCTACTTCAAAAGAAGAAGAAACAAACGGATGGCCCCCTAAGAAATATTATTTCAGGAGGCATTTAATGTAATAGAAAGTCGCGTGATAATCACACCCGATTTTTTTAAATATTTATTTAAGAGTTCACTCCTTTTTCCTGCAAATGTCCGCCGTTACATAACGTTTATTTCGGTGTTGTTTCAAGAGGTTTGTTTTGTTCGGAGTGGGTTTTCTCTCGTGTCTTCTCGTTCTAGTTAAGTGTGTTTGCAGTTCGTTAGAAATGCTTCCCTCTTCAAAATGACCTATTTAAATGTAAAATGTTTTGTGTTTTTCATACTAATATTGCTGTCCATAGGTAATATCTATGATTACGACATCTTTCTACATTCTAGTTAAGTGTGTTTGCAGTTCGTTAGAAATGCTTCCCTCTTCAAAATGACCTATTTAAATGTAAAATGTTTTGTGTTTTTCATACCAATATTGCTGTCTATAGGTAATATCTATGATTACGACATCTTTCTACATAGTTGTCACCACTTCTCAGCGAAGTCTGTTATGTATTTGTATGAAAGAATTACCAACCTCCTTTTGTTGGGATTTAAAGATGGGCCAATCAGTTGGTAGAAAGTTTAGTTTGAGAAGATAGAAGGATTCCAGGACACGGAAAGTAAAGCAATAAAATTTAATGGAGTAAATATGAGAGTGGGTCATTTTAGACCTTATTTCTTGATTTAAAGATGGGCCAATCAGTTGGTAGAAAGTTTAGTTTGAGAAGATAGAAGGATTCCAGGACACGGAAAGTAAAGCAATAAAATTGAATGGAGTAAATATGAGAGTGGGTCATTTTAGACCTTATTTCTCAGGCCTACATCGTAGACTTTCGGCTGTAGCAATGTGCTAATCATGAAATGTAGGTTTATCGTACAACCCTGTGATATAGTAAGGTGTTAAGGATAGTAAATTTTCATTTGGTAATAAAACAAACCACACACACACAACACAGAGGACACACAACCTGGAAACATTCTCCCCAAAAAAGAAAAAATGTAGCAAAGTTTGGAAGTACGTGCTTAATATACGAGCTACGTTTGATCTGGGAAAAGTATACCGGAGTGAGGTAGGTCTAGAGATTAGTATCGAACAAGCACATCATGGTGTAAAATACGACGAACCTATATGTGTCCCCAAGGTGTCATTGAATGTGAAAGTGATTCTGTGAGGCTGAGCTTGTTAGCTGGAATAGTAAATTACTTAATTATATGATTATTGTACTTTGGAGCCTTTGAAGAGTTAGATTTATACGAGATTGTTTCATGCTGAAATTACTAATTACCTAGTTTACGTTTTACCCAAGGGCTATAGAATGTTTCTACGCACTTCTCACAATTGAAGAACGTGTAGGTGTTCCAGTAAGGTTTTTTTTTAGGTTCGAGTAAGGTTAAAAACAAAGAATTAATAATATTGGAGTCTGTTTCTGGAAAATAATGAAGAAATTTTTAAGTTGTGCAAAAAAAGTAAAATCAGTAGTTCTGTAAGGCATAGCAACATCATGTTTGACAATGCTCTTCTTACTCTAGACAAGAAGAGCAAGCGTTAATCCGTTGTTTATACGTGTTCAGGAAGGAACTTATTTTATTGTAGACTTCACAAATACGTTGCAATAATGTTGATAAAATAAATATATCAACAAGCATTTAAAAATGTCGTGTTCCAAACCAGATGTAGGTACATACCTACCTATGCGTGTACAAAAAATCAATTATGAAATACAAACAAGCACCGAACTAAGTATGACCAAAGATCAGGCCGATGTAGATTAAAGAGTTTGTTATAACATAATTGTCATACATTGCATACAACAATAAAAATTTACACTTCCTATGCTGTTTTGAATTATTTTCCAGAAACAGACTCCAATATTATTAATTCTTTGTTTTTAACCTTACTCGAACCTAAAAAAAAAACCTTACTGGAATACCTACACGTTCTTCAATTGTGAGAAGTGCGTACAAACATTCTGTAGCCCTTGGGTAAAACGTAAACTAGGTAATTAGTAATTTCAGCATGAAACAATCTCGTATAAATCTAATGCATTGTCAAACATGATGTTGCTATGCCTTACAGAACTACTGATTTTACTTTTTTTGCACAACTTAAAAATTTCTGTTGATATTTCTTCATCATGAGCAAATTAAAAAAAAAAAAGTTCAATATTTTGAGTTTTAGGGTATTTCAAGATAGTAAAATAAGTCCAAATCAAAAGGCTTTGTTTAACTAATCCTTTCAACATTGTCATCAGTGAACTGGTTAAGCATTGTGCTATGTTTGTAGTAAACCACCGCACCGTTTTAATTATTAATGATGGTGTTGATAATAAATGAAATTAAATTTCTGCTCTCCTGAGGCCAGCTAGTATGGCTCATTACTCAGGCATGTGACCATAACTCAAAATGTATTTCAGTGTGCGCTTAGGGCGGCAGAAACGAGTGATATATTACCACATCAAATATGTGAAATTAAAAGTATGAAAATTTTCATTTTTTCAATTTTAATTTTTACGAGGCATTGTCAAACATGATGTTGCTATGCCTTACAGAACTACTGATTTTACTTTTTTTGCACAACTTAAAAATTTCTGTTGATATTTCTTTATCATGAGCAAATTAAAAAAAAATCGGGAATTCGCAACATTTAAAAAACTTCAATTTTGAGTTTTAGGGTATTTCAAGATAGTAAAATAAGTTCAAATCAAAAGGCTTTGTTTAACTAATCCTTTCAACATTGTCATCAGTGAACTGGTTAAGCATTGTGCTATGTTTACTCCCATTCCTCCAGGTCCTTGTCCTAAGTCAGTTTGGTTTGGAGGAAATCCTCCACCGTAGTCAGGTGCTGCTGGAGGATTATTTTGTTGTTTAATGTTCTATATTAGGTAGTTTACCATTTTAGCTCGTGTGAGCTGAGTAAAATGAGGGTTGTGAGACAAAACAGGGATGTTTTTAAATAAAGCTTTTTTTTATGAACTCTCCCCGGAAGTTTAAAGAAGCCATGAAAATAGGTGAAAAATAATTAAAGGTAAAAGACTTTGTACGCTACGAAAATGATGATTGACTATTATTACTTTCTATTCTTACTAGGTATGATAAATCTTGTTCTTCTTGAGCTTGTTTTGCCTCTCGCTGTTCTTGTGAAGGATCATCTTTCGGCATCGGATCATCTTTTCCTCCCATTGGATCTCCTCCCATTCCTCCAGGTCCTTGTCCTAAGTCAGTTTGGTTTGGAGGAAATCCTCCACCGTAGTCAGGTGCTGCTGGAGGATCTGGAGGATCTGGAGGCATCAATGGAGTTGTCATGGTAGTGGAGGTTGTCTGTTCCATGAAAGGAACATGACTTATCACAGAATTCATTTCATCTTTGAGCAAACCGAACGGATTCAACTTTACGTTGAATAGATTTCCCATCCATGAGCTGACCGTAGTAGTGCTCGACACAGCAAACGGATCATCTTGAAAATCACGGCGTTTTCGTACATTGAGAACTAATTTACGCGGACTGGTCTCACACTCTACACGAACAGAGTTACTCACATATTGGGCGACTAGAAGAAAAATCGTAAAAATTAAAATTGAAAAAATGAAAATTCTCATACTTTTAATTTCACATATTTGATGTGGTAATATATCACTCGTTTCTGCCGCCCTAAGCGCACACTGAAATACATTTTGAGTTATGGTCACATGCCTGAGTAATGAGCCATACTAGCTGGCCTCAGGAGAGCAGAAATTTAATTTCATTTATTATCAACACCATCATTAATAATTAAAACGGTGCGGTGGTTTACTATAAACATAGCACAATGCTTAACCAGTTCACTGATGACAATGTTGAAAGGATTAGTTAAACAAAGCCTTTTGATTTGAACTTATTTTACTATCTTGAAATACCCTAAAACTCAAAATTGAAGTTTTTTAAATGTTGCGAATTCCCGATTTTTTTTTAATTTGCTCATGATAAAGAAATATCAACAGAAATTTTTAAGTTGTGCAAAAAAAGTAAAATCAGTAGTTCTGTAAGGCATAGCAACATCATGTTTGACAATGCTCTTCTTACTCTATCTAGACAAGAAGAGCAAGCGTTAATCCGTTGTTTATACGTGTTCAGGAAGGAACTTATTTTATTGTAGACTTTGGCTGATATTTTTACGACCCATTTACATTTTCCTTTTCTTAAAATGTTCACATCTTGAAATACTCGTATTACTTGACTAAAAGTGCCATCTGGAAAAACTTTCGGATATCTACAGGAGACGAAAGATCAAATGACAACTGAATAATTTGAGGCATTTAATTTATCATTTCATAAAATGGTAGCCATCGATCTACATAATATAAGGTACGTATTTGGAATCATTAGCAAGGCTTATAGCTTATCTAAACACAAGTTGTACCAAGGCAGACACAAGTCTTGGTTTAATTTTTGAAGTCTCTCAAACAATTTGCCACTGAACTTTGATTAACGATGCAATCGAGGGTTAAAAGTTTTGATTTACCTTGAACATTTCCATCGGACTTAAATGTTGTGCACTAAACTTGTTTATTGTTCACATCTAAATGTTTTACTTTTTTTCTTTTCTTTTTACTAAACTTTCCATTTTCTTCTTCTCCCTCTCTTCCTCTCTATATCTCTCCAAAAATTATGTACGTACAGAGATGTGCAATAATATATCTCTTATGATAGTGGTTTTATTTTACATTGCTTTTTTGGTTCTTTCTTCTTTCCGTTATCTTTTTCCTTCTTTTTTTTTCATCTGATGAGAAATTTTGCTAATTTTCTTCGATATTAAAATCCCTTTCTTTAGTGCTTTGGTTCGATTCGGAAACACAATCAGAGGAGCTTACTAGCTTCATCAACGAATATTGCACGCTGCTAGTAACTTTACCGGTTTAGGTATCTATTGAACAGTTGACCGTAAAATGCATAAACAAGAACCAACCATATGAAATAGGTACAATTGGAAAAGCAGTTTTCCATTTTGAATATACTAATAATAAAAATCAAAAACCAAAACATAGGTATCCCTGTATCTGATGCACAGTTTTGCGATTCAATTTTTGTAACTCAATAAATCTCTTGTAGAGAGAAAAATAGGCTTCTTTCTCAGACAGTTGAAATGCTTAAGCCTCGTAAGCTGGTGATGAATGTGTATCTCATAGTGAAGGGTGGGGGACGTAAAAAAAAAGGAAAAAAATAGGGAATACAAAATAGTTGATAGGAGACAAGGATCTGAAACAAAACTTATTGTGTAATGCGTTTTGCATAGCTGTACTAAGTACTTTGTTAGGGTGATAAATTCTCTGGGTTGTGGTCGTTTAAAGCGTTCCTTCTTGAGAAGCATGGCGGTTGATGTGGGAATTCTACCTCATATTGGTTTCTAACTCGTAATCCACACGGAAAACAGGTAGGTACGAGGTACCGAGGGAAATCTTAGTCACAGATATTAAGTAATCTTACTAATAGAATAACCAATTCGTAGATATGTATTTACCTATACTTTGAAAAATATGAATGCAAACAAAGGCCAGTACGACACTATGAAACCTCCTGGCTATGGAAAGAAATACATGAAAGCTACTGTGTCTACAGATGACTCCGCCATAGGCACAAGCTGTGGTCCCTGAAAAATATGAATGCAAACAAAGGCCAGTACGACACTATGAAACCTCCTGGCTATGGAAAGAAATACATGAAAGCTACTGTGTCTACTGATGACTCCGCCATAGGCACAAGCTGTGGTCCTTCGCACTCGACTGAAAAAAGTTCTTCCATTATGGAGAACACAACTAGCTTTGATATCTCCACGGACATTGCCTTGTCCAGTCTGACACCTAACCCCCACTTCCTCTCTCCTCTGGCGAGGACAAACACTAACATAGCCCGCTATCACCACTCGGTGCTTGCTGAACCTTCATCCTCATCAGGAGTTGAGAATGGTTACTACGAGGAGGATGAGGATCTGACGTCCCGTAGCGCCACTCCTATGTCTGCATATCATTCCCACAACGCTACACCACAGAAAAAGAAGAAATATAGGAAGGAGAGAATTCCATCCGCTGTGAACTCAACGCTATCCCATGTGGTATCTGTGTTCCGGCGAGGGGGTAGTGTAAGGAATAGTCCTCGGAGACCTAGTGCCCTCACACACATCACACCAGGCAAGATGACACAGAAAGACAAGAAGTTGTTGAAAATGATACTTGTCATATTCTCCTCGTTTGTTATTTGCTATCTCCCCATCACCATCAGCAAAACAACGAAAACACTGAATGATGTTCATGTGTTGCATATCGGTGGTTACTTGCTCATTTATCTGACAACCTGTATTAATCCCATCATCTATGTTGTCATGAGCTCTGAGTATCGTCAAGCTTATATCAATCTGTTGACGTGTCGCTCAGTGGAGCATGGGCCCTCAACGAACTTTATACATAAAAGACATACATCCCAGAGGGCATGACAAAGGGCCCGCAGGGAGACTCTCAAGTCCCCCGCTATTGCAGCCAGCAATTAAATTCCTTCAAGGTATCTCGTATGTTTCGTCCGATACATATGTATAGGTACCTCTATTTATTTTTCATTTCCAGTTCTATTAAATATTATGTTGTTCTCCTGATGTTATTATTATATCCCTTCATTTCTCTGTGTACATCTTTCTCCTTTCCATGTTGTGTAAATATAAATTTAATAAAAAAAAAAATAATAATAAAAAATTGTCGAATTCAATATGATTTATCCTTGTGTGTATTTGCTTAGGAATTGACGGATTGATGCGTTTAGTTGTATATTTGTTTATAATTTTTCAGGGCATATTTTATTGGCGATGTATGAATTTGAAACCTTTTATAGCATTAGGTATGAAACACAGGAGTTTTTGGACTTGTAGGGAGAGTCAAGCTGATGTATAGCAGTAGTCAATCGGTCATTACAGTGACCTATTCCTTGGAGTTTTAGATAGACTTTATTAATTATCTATACGATAATTTTTAACACCAATGTTCTATTTTCTATACCTTGCTTTTAGACATCGATTTCCTCCATAACAAGCCACAGACTCTACAACGTGCAATTTTACCCTATAACACCAAGAATATAATAGAAATTTAATGTCAAAAAATAAAAGGGAAAAACACAGAAAAGTTTTTATTTCTTAGTCGCCTTGTCGCCTGAAATTCTGCCCATAAAAAAATTGAAAAAGATGTGTCTAATTTATACCTTCGAGTGAGGAAATGTTCTTTTTTTTCTTTTTCTCGCCTTGTCGCCTGAAATTCTGCCCATAAAAAAATTGAAAAAGATGTGTCTAATTTATACCTTCGAGTGAGGAAATGTTCTTTTTTTTTTCTTTTTAATAAACAAATAGAAGGGAAAGAAAATCTTTTCCCCTACTCTACTCTGCAGGGAAGATGATTTTTGAAGAGCTTTGTATCAAAAACGACAGTTTTAACAAACGGTGCATTTACACGGGAGCCGGCTATAAAATGTGGCATTATTCCCTATTGAATTTTGCTACAAAGGAAAAAGACTCTGCAGGGAAGATGATTTTTGAAGAGCTTTGTATCAAAAACGACAGTTTTAACAAACGGTGCATTTACACGGGAGCCGGCTATAATGAATCATTAGAATGTGAATAAAATGTGGCATTATTCCCTATTGAATTTTGCTACAAAGGAAAAACATTCGAGAAATATCCTGAGAATTTAGCCTGTGGAATGAGCTTTCTCTTCATTGAGAGTACCTATGTACATGGCAGAATTTTTTCGTCAATTTTCTTGAACCCTCCTAAAACATTTATTGAGTCCACGGTCGAATAAAGAAAACATTTAGAAATGTTCTTGCGAGTTGTACCAAAACAAACAAAAATTTGAGCAAAAAATTAAATTTCTTTCTAAAAGAGGGAAGGGAAAATCAGAGGCAGATTGAGGAGTGTGGGGCAAATGCAAAAAGGAAACTTGAAATTATATTATCTTTGATAATATTTTTAATGGTTTTGTAGAAAACAAGTCTATAAAAAATTGAAAATCTTACAAATTGACTTTTTGGTCTAATGACTGAAAAATTGATTACAGATTTCGTAAGAAGTACCATCTTGATAAAATAAAAGGTATTTACGAGTACCTAACGAAATTATGTCTGTATCCTCAATCTACTCTACTTCCCTCTTATCTTGTATTGAAAATCTTACAAATTGACTTTTTGGTCTAATGACTGAAAAATTGATTACAGATTTCGTAAGAAGTACCATCTTGATAAAATAAAACGTATTTACGAGTACCTAACGAAATTATGTCTGTATCCTCAATCTACTCTACTTCCCTCTTATCTTGTCATATAAAATTCAATAAATAGATTAATTTCTTCTCATTTTATCACATCGCACCACTCCTCTCTTTTGGTGCTTGTGACACATCCACTAACAACTAAGAACTATACATACGAATAGTTCTTAGTTGAATATGTTTGGTACCTATAAAGAAAACATAAAATAATGTATTTTCCCCAGGGTAGTACCTACCTATTTTATTTTTTAAACGAATTCAATTATAATGTACAAGATTCTTAATTGAATTTTCAAAATTAAATTCAACAAAAGAAAGGGCATCCTGCTTTACTTGACTCTCACTCACTCTCTTCCTCTTCTCTTTTGGTGCTTGTGACACATCCACTAACAACTAAGAACTATACATACGAATAGTTCTTAGTTGAATATGTTTGGTACCTATAAAAAAAAACATAAAATAATGTATTTTCCCCAGGGTAGTACCTATTTTATTTTTTAAACGAATTCAATTATAATGTACAAGAAAAAAAAATTAAATACCCAACTAGGCTGATAGCATGCTGCTGTTTCAGCCTAGTCAGCAAAACATGGCCTACTATTTTGCCTTCGCAAAAATAGTAGTAAACTTAATTTTATTATCTTTTTTATAGGCTATAACTCCCAGCATCACATTTCTCCTTTATGTTAGAGAAAGGCATTTTAACTGCAACAAAAAGAGAGTTGTTTTAGCTTTAAAAAATACAAACGAAAAGGATTAAAATCCCTTTCTTTAGTGCTTTGGTTCGATTCGGAAACACAATCAGAGGAGCTTACTAGCTTCATCAACGAATATTGCACGCTGTTAGTAACTTTACCGGTTTAGGTATCTATTGAACAGTTGACCGTAAAATGCATAAACAAGAAATTTTTTTTTTTTTTTTTTTTTTTTTTTTTTTTTTTTTTTTTTTTAGCAGAGGTACTTCAAGAGGCAATGATTTCCTTTTATTGGTGGTCTTGAAAAAAGCCTGCGAAAACAAAGAGTTACCTACTTGGAGAAAATCTGCCTCACATCTTCTTTGTTATTGAATTCTTTAGAAAGGATAAGCTACTTTTACAGAGTTTCTAAAGTACCTGCGTTTTCATTCGTGTTATTATAAGCCTTATTAATTATTTCCCGTTATATTTTACTCTGTCAGTAATGGCCAGATGGTTGCATTACTATTCTTTCTCTTTTCTAATAGGTAGTCACTAGGTATACTTTCCAGTTGGAAGAAAGTTGTAATGTTGTAAGTTTCTAACGTAAAACTCGGCTGTTAGAAGTAAACCAAAACATAGGTATCCCTGTATCTGATGCACAGTTTTGCGATTCAATTTTTGTAACTCAATAAATCTCTTGTAGAGAGAAAAATACGTTTCAAATAAAATAACATTTGAATTTAAATGGTGTTGTAAAATGTACGTATATCTTTTATTGAAAAATTGCCAAAAAGATTTTCAATCGATTTGTAAGGAGATTTGTGCAAACACGGAGATTCAAAATGGGCACTAGCTTTCTTGGATAGAAACTCGAGACGAAACGCTGAACTTCAGAGAAATAAGTTTTCACTTTTCTTTCTTGTTTTTCATCTTTTTGAAGTAGTCAAGTGACTTAGGTCTCCTTTGTTACAATCCCTGGTTCCCTTTTAGGAGGAAAAAAATGTGCGCTGCTTGGGAAGCAAAAATAAAGTAAAAAGAGGTCTGTTCTAAAGCACCAGTCGTATTCTGAACTAGTTTATATTATTTAGGTCCCTCTAAAATGTGTCTAGGACTCTAGGCATGAAAAGAGTACACAAAAAGTAATTTAGAAAGGAAAAACCAGCAGGGTTTAATGGGAAATCATGACTCCAATGTTTAAATGTGGAGTCTAGCACAAGATTCATTTAATTGACTGCGTTACTTCATTTTGCTGAAATAGCTTTGCATCATCGCTTCTGAATAATTTAATTAGTTCCATTAGTGCGCCTTTTGTAATCTGCAAATATGGGAAATAGATTTAGCACATATAATGCCAATTTTACCTTTGGTTTTGATAAGTTCTTTCTTAATTGAATTTTCAAAATTAAATTCAACAAAAGAAAGGGCATCCTGCTTTACTTGACTCTCACTCACTCTCTTCCTCGATAAGTTCTGCATAGAAAAGGATTTAGGCTACGTATTTTTTAAATCAATTAATTGGTAGAATATTTTTACTAATACTTATAAGGGGACGGTCTAGTTCTAGTAGAATGGGAGATGAAGTCATTCGTTTGGATTAGGTACCAACATACATTACTTGAAGAAAGCCACCTAGTGTACTCTGCATAGAGAAAAGAAGAAAAAAGTTCATCCTTGAAATCATGTTGTTTCTAGTCTAACGCTCTTCGAAATCACTGAGTAGAGCGTTTTGGGACAATGTTATGCGTTCTTTATCTAAGGACAAGACGTAGTCAAGGACATTTCTATGGAAACACGAACTCCCTATTACTGCAAAAGACCTTAATGGTTTAAAACAGAAAGGAAAAACGAAGTGCATTCAACTTGAAGTGGAAAAATAAATCAGGTCACCTCTTAACCCTTCTCGAGACGAAACGCTGAACTTCAGAGAAATAAGTTTTCACTTTTCTTTCTTGTTTTTCATCTTTTTGAAGTAGTCAAGTGACTTAGGACTCCTTTGTTACATAAAAATCCCTGGTTCGAGTTTTAAGCCTGGTGGGCTATTCGGAGGACAATTCGTCTTCTGAATACTGCCAAAATGAGACTGTGAGAAGTCCCTAAATCAATGAGGAATGCGGGTATGGATAAATAATATTAGTATTCTCGTAGGAGTTTACTGATAGGGGATTTTATGGGAGGTAGGAAACATTGAAATCATAGACATCGTCTGGCTATAATTATTTGTAAATTTATAATCCCATTAAAAAGTCTATCCGTATAATAAAATGGATTGAAGATACAATAATTCAGGTACGATAAAGGCATAATGATTGTATTTATTTTAAAATAAATATGTACCTATAATAATTAAAGCTACCCCCTCTCCTACTTTCATGAGATAAAATAAAATAAAAAAAATCATATGCACAAGGCTTCCGTATAAGTTTATAAATAAATGGAAAATTTTAAAAATAAAAATGAACGATATTGATCACAAAGAGAAGGAGAAAGAAAAGAAGAGGGAGAGAGAGAGTCGGTCCTAAAGTTTTCGTCTTTCGCCATTATTTTAACCTTTATGAGCACAAAATATGTGCTTTATTAGTATAACACAATAAATTGGATAAGTTCTGCATAGAAAAGGATTTAGGCTACGTATTTTTTAAATCAATTAATTGGTAGAATATTTTTACTAATACTTATAAGGGGAAGGTCTAGTTCTAGTAGAATGGGAGATGAAGTCATTCGTTTGGATTAGGTACCAACATACATTACTTGAAGAAAGCTAGTGTACTCTGCATAGAGAAAAGAAAAAAAAAGTTCATCCTTGAAATCATGTTGTTTCTAGTCTAACGCTCTTCGAAATCACTGAGTAGAGCGTTTTGGAACAATGTATGCGTTCTTTATCTAAGGACAAGACGTAGTCAAGGACATTTCTATGGAAACACGAACTCCCTATTACCTTCAGGTACGATATGATAGTATTTATTTTAAAATAAATATGTACCTATAATAATTAAAGCTACCCCCTCTCCCACTTTCGTGAGATAAAAAAAAAATCATTTGCACAAGGCTTCCGTATAAGTTTATAAATAAATGGAAAAGTTTAAAAATAAAAATGAACGATATTGATCACAAAGAGAAAGAGAGAGAAAAGAAGAGGGAGAGAGAGAGTCGGTCCTAAAGTTTTCGTCTTTCGCCATTATTTTAACCTTTATGAGCACAAAATAATATGTGCTTTATTAGTATAACACAATAAATTCCCCAATGAAGGTCCATACCAAATTTGGTGCTTTCCTGAATAAATGCAGCTTTTGGCCAAAATTGTGACGTTAGGCCACCCACTATAAAAACAGTGATCGCCAATTTGATACCCTTTAGTTACATTAGAAATAGTGGAGACGCCAAAACTACCATTTCACTTTTGTAAAATTAACTAACCAAATTTTCCTTTTCTTACTTGTACAAGAGTGACATAGAAGTAGGATTAAAGAAATCAAATTTAACATCTGCTATCAAACACAAATCAAGAAGAATAAAAGTAATTCTTCAATAAAAACAGTGATCGCCAATTTGATACCCTTTAGTTACATTAGAAATAGTGGAGACGCCAAAACTACAATTTCACTTTTGTAAAATTAACAAACCAAATTTTCCTTTTCTTACTTGTACATTTTTTATAGTGAAGGGTTGAGAGCGTTTAACTTCAATAGATTACAAATTTCTTGGCATCATTAAGATAAACGGAAGTTTCTGGGGAGGCGAAAATTATTGCATTTGGACGAGAAAACTGTAATAACCCTTTTCCAAATGCATTTTGACTTGGATTTTTTGAATCTCACCCGTATACACTTCAAAACTTTGCTAAAATACTATCTGTTATTCACACCAGAATCAAATGGTATATTTACCATTGGGATTTATACAATTTCAGTTTTCTACATTAGTATAACATTTGTTCCTTAACATCCTTGTGGAGAGGAATGGACTTTCCATGTTTAATAGTAGTTGTGCATTTAGGTACCTTGTTTCCTTTAATAATTTATTTTGTGTTCTGACTTGTGATCGTAGAACAGTGAGGAGAAAATGGAAAAGGCAAATAATGACGATGGTACCTATAATATTCAGTTTACAGATTTTATGTTTGAAAAATTAAGGTTTGAAATTAAGGCTATATTGTGACTGCTTCATTAATTAATTAAATTTCTCACATTGATCATTTCTTCTGTTACATAGGAACATATTTATCGAAATTATGTATTTCAAAATGGCTACAAACAAAAGTCAAGGAAATGTTTTTCTTCCTTTATTTTTAGCGTAGTACACAAAAGGCTAATAATTTATTTTGTGTTCTGACTTGTGATCGTAGAACAGTGAGGAGAAAATGGAAAAGGCAAATAATGACGATGGTACCTATAATGTTCACAGTTTACAGATTTTATGTTTGAAAAATTAAGGTTTGAAATTAAGGCTATATTGTGACTGTTTCATTAATTAATTAAATTTCTCACATTGATCATTTCTTCTGTTACATAGTTTTGTTCCTTTATTTTTAGCGTAGTACATAAAAGAGTTACATTTCAAATAAAGTGAAAGGAAACAAATTTGCCAAAGCCTTCCACAACTTGAAAAATAATATCTCATATTCCAAAGACCAAAAAGGAGTCACAAATGTGTGAAAAATTGAATAGCGTAAATAATATTGTTTTCAGGAAATATTCATTTGTATTTTTTCACATTCAATTTAGGTTTCTATAAAAATAAAACGGCCATTTCTAACGAACTGCAAACACACTTAACTAGAACGAGAAGACACGAGAGAAAACCCACTCCGAACAAAACAAACCTCTTGAAACAATACCGAAATAAACGTTATGTAACGGCGGACAATATTTTGCAGGAAAAAAGAGTGAACTCTTAAATAAATATTTAAAAAAATCGGGTGTGATTATCACGCGACTTTCTATTACATTAAATGCCTCCTAAAATAATATTTCTTAGGGGGCCATCCGTTTGTTTCTCCTTCTTTTGAAGTACCTAGGTATGTTTGAATTGGATTTTCAACACCTTCGAGTAGTCTATGACATTTTTTGGACTCAGAGGAAAGGGGAACTTAAACCGGATGGATATATTCCCAAATTTTCGAATTTGAAAATTCAATCGTATTCCAATATCTACTTTCCCTACAGTGAGTAATAGAAAGTAAAAATAGCGTTCGGTCCCAAAAAAATAATATACTCAAGTGCTGGAATAGAAATATATGATTCCCTTTAGACAACAAAGAGAAAAAATATATTTAAATTGCTTTAGTTTTCAAACAAGACTCAAGTGTATGAAATGATACAAGAGAGTTTTGCATTTAGGGTTTAATGCAACTTCTTTCTCAGACAGTTGAAATGCTTAAGCCTCGTAAGCTGGTGATGAATGTGTATCTCATAGTGAAGGGTGGGGGACGTAAAAAAAGGAAAAAAATAGGGAATACAAAATAGTTGATAGGAGACAAGGATCTGAAACAAAACGTATTGTGTAATGCGTTTTGCATAGCTGTACTAAGTACTTTGTTAGGGTGATAAATTCTCTGGGTTGTGGTCGTTTAAAGCGTTCCTTCTTGAGAAGCAAGGCGGTTGATGTGTGAATTCTACCTCATATTGGTTTCTAACTCGTAATCCACATGGAAAACAGGTAGGTACGAGGTACCGAGGGAAATTTTAGTCACAGATATTAAGTAATCTTACTAATAGAATAACCAATTCGTACATATGTATTTACCTATACTATACTACGAACAAAATTGTTTTTAAAGAAGATGAACAGGAGGAAGAAGAAGAGGAAGATGAGAAGAAAAAGGTGAAGGAGGAGGAGGAGAAGAAGAAGATGTTGGGGAAAAGTCACGAGGAAGAAGGAAAAGAAAGTGGAAAAACTCGGAGGGTGGCCTTGTAATGTTGTGAATGGGACAAGTTCTTGGAATGAAGTAAACACAAGGCCATGCACATTGCATGCTCCAAGATTTTCTTCGGAAACTTTAATGTAAAGATTGTAGGAGTGAGTAAAACTTCCAATTCAATAATATATAAGACTTTGTAAAAACTGCTAATTCTTTGATTTTTGACGGAGAATTTTTCATCACCATTTCTGACCAAGCATTTTTTTTTTTTTTTAGATCTATTGCTGTTTGAACTAGGTTAGGTATCTGTAAAAATGTTTTACAAGCTCAACATCAGGCTGGAATCTCAATCGGTGAGATTTACGGAATTGGGCGTTTTGTTCGGTGATTAACCTGCCTCGTGCCATTCATATTAGTCGTAAAAAATACACATGTTCGCAGATAAATGTGAATCTGTTTCCTGGGAAATTGCTTTTTTGCCTCCTAAATTCATTTCCAATACGTGTTCTTTGTTAGTATTTATTTTTAATAAAATAAAACCGAATTGAAGGAAGGAAAAAGCCAGGTCTGATCCTCAGTGCAAATATTTTCCTTATTTTGAAAAGTAGGGGGAAAATGTATCCCTTCTGTCTTATTGTAGTGAGATCAGGGTCGAGAGTGTGAGGATTTCAAGTTACTTCAACACTTCTATTACACTTCATTCCCATCCCTCTGTAGGTTATTTAATCGTCCTGATTTTCCACCTTATTTCCAGCCCTGAATCCAGATGGGCTCTGTACAGTGTATTGAAAGTGCATGGGAATTGGATTAGACTGACATTTTGCTTAGGGATATTTGGAAACACTTAAGCCAAATATTAGCTTTACGGAGTTTTTCTATTTGCACGGATTTGTGGGTTTGTTTCTTTTGTTGCATTTTCTTATTTCTTGCACGTGGCAAGGGCTTTGGTCGGTGGACTTCTGTGTTTTTATAAAAACTCCATTTCAATTTTACAGAATTCGTGCTTCAGTCTAAAAAAAGTAAAAAGTCTAGCGCTTTGATTAAATCTATGAAATTAAATTACTCCTTAAAATACGATAATTAAAATCAATGGCGTATAAAAGTTGAAACATTCTACTAACTATTATGATATTCTAGAGGAAAAATTCTGCCAACTTTTGTAAAAGAAGAAAAAAATAGGAGTAATAACGGGTTGAAGTTTTACAGCTGAATTGCTCTCTCATCTCTCATATAGGCTTTCATAGAAAATAATGAAAGTCCTATTGTGTCTAATAATACTAATAATAGTTCCAGTAATTATCATGGAATAATAAAATCGTAGAAGAATTTCAGAAGTAGCAGTAGCTTTTCCTTTTCAACTACCCAACTTTTACACAGAAGGTCTTAGGTATATTTGTATAACCTTACAAACATAGGTGCTCCCTGAATAGTGACGGGAAAATTTTCCCACTTTGAAGTCAAATTCGAAGCAAATACCTCTGATGTCTTATGTAAATGTTCGTTTGAACTTTGAACACTTGGAAGTAAGAAAGACGGAAATTATTTGAGTCTCAGGAAATTGTATAGGAATGAAAATTACCTCTGGCAAATCAGTGACTTAACAAAACCTCAAAATACTGATGTAAGGCAAATCCAATCTATGATCCGTACGTAGAAAATTAGCGAAAGCTCTGCTCTCCCAAGTTCCGTCCACGAGAATTCCCTATTGGACTTTAGTATCGGGTAGGGACAGTCGCTAGGGCACTCAGATTTCACGTTTAGGTTTCCTTCTTTCCACTAAAACATTGTCAGCAAATGAAGCCTTTTCTATCCAAGCCTCACTCAGATAATAAATTTATTATCACAATAAAACAAACTGGGTGAAGGACATCAAGGTTTGAACTTAAACATCTTAACATAAACCCAAATTAAAAGTCTTTTCTGAGTAGGAGTTTTCAAGTTAGAAAGAAATTAATTTTGTTTAATTCAATTAAAAATACAGTAAAACTAGGTTAAAATTTGTTGTTGTCTGTACACATCTTCAACTTTTCAACAACTCACAGAACACTTTCATCTTCTAATATAATTTACTTGTAATTTAAAATTATTTATTTGCGTATTTCAGAATTTTTTTGTTTGTATTATTTTTTTCTTAATTGCTCTGGCAAATCAGTGACTTAACAAAACCTCAAAATACTGATGTAAGGCAAATCCAATCTATGATCCGTACGTAGAAAATTAGCGAAACCTCTGCTCTCCCAAGTTCCGTCCATAATATTATGTTGTTCTCCTGATGTTATTATTATATCCCTTCATTTCTCTGTGTACATCTTTCTCCTTTCCATGTTGTGTAAATATTATCTCTCTGTTTGTTGGATATTTTGCGTAGGAAATGTATAATGATCTCATTAAATGAAAGTAGCTCTGTTAAATTTTGTATAGTTATCTAACTTTATTATTCATTATTTGATGTTTACTTTGACTAGAAACAGGAAAGTGACATTTTTGTATCTCCTGTTTTTCTCACGGTCGCAGTAAGTAGGTACATATTTGTAAATATAATAATTAATTAGCAATTTCCCTTGACAAAATTTTAAAATTTTCATTATTGAATGATGAAATCGGATATTTAGAGGGAAGCTTTGTCAAAAACTAGAAATGGAAATTTAAAGTCCTCAATTTATTCATGTTCATCTGGTTAACACCTTAATAAATTTTTGAAGTTGTAAATAAAGTAGGCACAAAATAATGAATCCTGGCATAAAAAAATATTTAGATTGTGAAAACATTGAATTAATGGTGCTCTTTAAAATTTCACCAATTTTTATCTAAAATGTATTTTACTTTAATTTTTATAATACCTAATATTGTCCCTTTTTCTTTTTTGATCTATAAAACTTGGTTTTACTTAGGTGTAAAGTTACCTAATCCGTTGCATAAAATAATTAACCAAATGATATAAGTGGATTTATTTTTATTTTACCTTTTTTCTTATCCAATTTTTTCTTTTCCAAACTTATTTGAATTATTTTGCTTTCTATAAACGATTTGATATGATTTATAGGTTATTTTGGTACCT
Organism: Diaphorina citri; assembly: GCF_000475195.1. Classification (NCBI taxonomy): domain Eukaryota; kingdom Metazoa; phylum Arthropoda; class Insecta; order Hemiptera; family Psyllidae; genus Diaphorina; species Diaphorina citri. The sequence continues at coordinate 47 of NW_007377612.1, read as the reverse complement.
ACCATTGGAAAGATGTTTGTAGGTACCTACCTACTAACCACCCTTTC